>NC_060978.1:1377086-1397086 GCF_910589235.1 Vespa crabro | reverse complement strand
AATCGAGTAAAAGATTTCACGAGCTCTCCAAGAGATCGGATATTTGGTATAATACAAGAGAGAAAGGGAAACGTGCTCTTACGATCTTCTCTTCTAACGTTTTACGTCTCACTTTTCCTTTCTATCTCTCTCTCTCTCTCTCTCTTCTTTTTCTTTTTCTATGTAATCCTTCCTATTCATTCGTGCATCTATTTGTCCTACGTTATTCGCAATATCCCACTTATCCTTTATGTAGAATCGTGTAAACAAGCGCAAAACAACATTCAAATCGACGAAATAAATGTTAGATCCTACTATTACTACTACTACTATTACTATTACTATTATTACTATTACTATTACTACTATTATTGTATTAGGTTTATTTCCTTTTTATAATTTTTTTTTTTTTTTTTTTTTACATTGATCTCTCTCTTTCTCCTTCGCTAACCCTCTCCTCTTCTTCTATTTTTTTTTCCCTGGATTTGAAACTCTCGTACACCTACGTACTGTGCAAAGCTTAGAATCTCGAAATAGCATCTCTCTCTCTCTCTCTTTTTCTACCAAAGAAATCTCAAGAACGATCATGGAATTATTCAAAAGCGAAACGAACACTACTATCCTCGTAAAAACGGATAACCGAGTATTTTTCTTTCTTTCCGTTTCCATCTCTCACTCTCTCCTTCTCTCTCTCTCTCTCTCTTTCTATCAATCTATCTATCTATCTATCTATCTATCTCACTCTTTCAATCTTTTGTTCTCTTGTAAAAATTCGTACGTCTCTCTCCTTAAGTAAAATAAGTGAAGAGAGAAGAAGGACAACAAAGCTTGAGAGAATTAAGGCGAGTACGAGAAAAATAATACGAAATTTTTACGAGCGCCAGGAACCCAAGGTGCGGGTGTGGGGAGGGGAGAAAGTGACGCAAGAGATAGAATGAGACATTGAAAGAGAGAAAAAGAGAGAGAGAGAGAGAGAGAGAAGAAGGGATGGAAAGAGTGGGAGAAGGAGAGATCGGTTCGACTCGCAAGCGAGTACGCAGGTTCCAAATGGAATAAAGGGAGAGCTAAAGGATCTCCATCGGGACTAAGAGACTTCAAGAAAGAGAGAGAGAGAGAGAGAGAGAGAGAGAGAGAGAGAGAGAAAAAGAGATGGAAAATTTTACAATGTCGAAAGAGAAACAGAGGAAGAGAGAAGAAGAGGCCAACCGGTTTCTCCGTCGATTCTCCTTCTCCTCTCGTCCTTCTATTCTTCTTCTCTCCTTTTTCGAACGAGCATGAACAGGAACATCCAAGTGCCATCAGCTTCATGGAACAATCCAATGACGATTTTCTCTCTCTCTCTCTCTCTCTCTCCCCTTTTATCTAATCAGTTGTTGTTTTAATCATTTTTTTCTTTTTTCTTTTTTTTTTTTTTTTTTTCTTTTTTTTGTATCATTCCCTCTATTTCTTTCCTTTTTTTGTCACTTTCATTATGTCGTCCATTTACTCGTTTTTTTCCCCCCCCTTTTTTTTTTTGTTTTCTATTTTATTTTTTCTCAATTACTTTTCACCCTTATTATCGTAGACGAAAAGTATCGTTAGAAAGAGTAAGGAAAAGAAGGAACAATTAAAAGTCGTCATTGAATTTTTCGATTTGATTGATTTATTTACGTTCTTTCGTTTTCTTTTTCTTTTCTTCCTTTTT
Organism: Vespa crabro; assembly: GCF_910589235.1. Classification (NCBI taxonomy): domain Eukaryota; kingdom Metazoa; phylum Arthropoda; class Insecta; order Hymenoptera; family Vespidae; genus Vespa; species Vespa crabro. The sequence goes on along the minus strand of NC_060978.1, from coordinate 1,395,423 downwards.
TCTTTTTCTTTTTTTTTTTTTTCTTTCTTTCTTTTCATCGAAAATATAAGACGGATATCTAAAACTGACGATGAAGTAAATTGAGAGAAATAAAAGGAGAAAGAAGAAGAAGAAGAAGAAGAAGAAAAAGAAGAAGAAGAAAAAGAAGAAGAAGAAAAAGAAGAAGAAGAAGAAAAAGATGAAAAAGAAGAAGAAGAAGAAGAAGAACTCGATGATGGTTTCTCTACGTTCCACGACGAGCGTAGCAATAAAACAGGTCTCACTCGCGCCAGCGCCACGCATGATTTACGTTCGATATAATTCTTCCCTCGGTTCGTCGACTTTATTTCTTCTCCAGTGCATCACCACCAGCTACTTCCTATCCTATCCTTCCTACCTACCTACCTACCTACCTACCTACCTACCTACCTACCTACCTACCTACCTACCTACCTACCTACCTACCTACCTACCTACCTACCTACCTATCTACCTACCTACCTATCTACCTACCTATCTCTTCCATCCCTTTTCTAACCCGACATCGTAGTAGTTTTCGTTCACTCTAACTCAGGAGAGAAATAGTCGTCCTGTTTCTCCTTTTCTATTTTACTTTCTTGCGCGTGGGCGCTTCCTCTTCCGCCTTGCGACGCCGGTTAAACCGTTAGACTGGAAAGGGAGAATAGGAAGTAAAGAGAGAGAGAGAGAGAGAGAGAGAGAGAGAGAGGATGACGGAGGAGGAAGGGAGGCGGAGGAGATCCGAGAGTGAAAAGTTTTCCGACCCTCATTTTAACGCGAGGAAAAACACGGTAACCCACTGACACATCAATACGATATACGTTTCAAACGCAACGCCATACTCACTTACACACGAGTTCGATTATGATCGACACTTCATTGATTTTATTTATTAACGATAATTAATAATGATTAATAATAATGATTGATGATAATAATGGTAATAATATTTTTCTTTCTTTATGATTTCTATTTATTTTTTCGTTTTTTTCTTTTTCTTCTTATCCTTAAACGACAATGACGATAACGACGACGATGACGACGACGATGACGACGACGACGATATTACACATAAATTCATTTCCGATAATATCGATGTTATTCTATCACGATGGACATTATAATAAAATGCGTCAACGCGCTTTAGAGAGATCCTTCCTCGATTTCACTTTTGACGATTATATTTTTATTTTCCTCGTATTCACGATCATTATCATATCGATAAAACACCATAAACAAAGTGGATCTGATGTACATCATGAAATCGTTAAAAAGAAAAAAAAAAAGGAAAGAAAAAGTTCAAACGAAACTTCGATGAAAAAAAAAAAAAAAAAAAAAAAAAAAAAAAAAAGAAGAAGAAATCGATAAAGAAGCACATCTCTCTTTTTCTCTCTCTCTCTCTCTCTCTCTCTCTCTCTCTCTCTCTCTTTTTTCCTCCGGAAAGGTGATCTCACCTCTTCGCAACCGTACCAAAGTTCAAAATCCTTTACGAGCGTTTCGCGAGAACGTTGACGCGATTTATTAATCGAGCCACGACTCCAGCCGGGTAATTTACATCTCTACGGTGGTCGTAAAGCTTTATTAAGAATTACGGTATGGGCAATGGCGGTTTGGCCGTGGGTTCGTAGAAGAGACGCTTTCTTACGACGACCTCCACCTCCTCCTCATCTTCTCTCTTTCTCTCTCTCTCTCTCTCTCTCTCTCTCTCTCTCTCTCTCTCTCTCTCTTTCTCTCTTTTCCTCTTAACTTCCGGAAACTCTCGTACGAAGTTTCTCGCTCCGATGTTCTTCTCCTCTGAATCTTCATTTTCTTTTTTTCTCTTTAACGATTATATCAAAACGTATATATACACACACACACATACACGTATATATATATATATATTTTTTTTTTATATCGAGAAAGAACGATGACTATGTCTATGAAAGATGAAAGAACGATAATATCTATCTTTCTCTATCTCTATCTCTCATGCATATGCACGTAGTATATATCCTTCTTTATTTTATCTATATATCTAACTATTTCTCTTTGTTAGACAAGACACGTTCCACCCAATGCGAATTTCCAGCTTGGTCGTTCCTTTAGGGATCGATATGAACCCAGTGAACCAACCGAGCAAAGCTCTAAAGCGCAACCGTCAGTTCTGCGTCCTTTCTCTCTAACTGTCGTCCTTTTTAATATCCTTTTCTATCGTTGCAAACGATTAGATTCAAAATCAGGTATAGAAAAGAGAAACGAGATATGACCCAAGACGAGCAAACATTGTACTTCTTCTTCTTATTATTATTATTATTATTTTTATTTTTATACAGTTTTTCTTCTTATCTCTTTTTTTTAACGTCAATAATTTATCGAAGAATAGAGTCGATTTAGAATAAATCAAATTTCTCGAACCATTGTTATCGTTAATTTACTCCTTTTTCTTTCTTTCTATCTCTCTTTCTCTCTCTCTCTCTCTCTCTCTATATATATATATATATATATATATATATATATATATATATATATCTTTTTCTTCTTCTTTCTTTCTATCTAATTCTAGTCATTTGTAATAATTCCTTAAACGAATTAATTGCATAAACAAATGTATTAATTAAATCGATCCATTTTAACATTAATATCTTCCTTTTATAATTATTAATATACGTGCAAATAAATCGTTTGTCTCAATGATAGAATTGGAGCCGTTGGATTTTGTGAAAGTGTGACAAGTCTATTTTTCTTTTCTGTTTTATAAATAAAAAACATAAACTTTACATTAATGCTTATAATAAGAATTAGCTATAATTATTTATTTATTTATTTTTCTTTTTTTTTTTTTTTTTCGTTTCCACGAAATTGATTTGATCCACTTTTTTTACAATCAAATGGGACTATTGTTAAAATTCAAAATGTCGATTTAAAATACGATTTTGCAAGAGGCACGTTCTAATTGTCACATTGATGGAAACAGAAATAGAGAAAGATAGAGAGAGAAAGAGAAAGAGAAAGAGAATGAGCGAGAGAGAGAGAGAGAGAGAGAGAGAGAGAGAGAGAGAGAGAGAGAGAGAGATGAAATATTAGAGTAAAATTATATCATTCTCTTTTTTTGTTTTTTATCTCTTTTAAAATCAGAAAAAAAAGACATATCGTTCGCGAGAACATATCGAAACAATATCAAGCAATATAAAGAAAGATAAGTCGGTACAAAAAAAAAAAAAGGAAAAAAAAAAGAAAAAAAAAAAAATAAATAAATAAAAAAAATAGTACTCGCTCAATGCAATCGACGATATGCTGGTGGATAATGGAAATACGAAGAATATCGCATAATATGTGGGTCAGGATGCGACGATCGAGGGGAACTTTCTCTTTGAATATATATGCATATATATATATATATATATATATATATATATATATATATATATATACATATATATTTTTTCTTCTTTTTGTCTTTTTCTTGTTTTTTTTTTTTTTTATTTTCTCAACGACAGGAAGCGAGAGACATTGAAACCGTTCAGTTATCCTGAATGCTCCTTTACGCATCCAGAAAGAAGACACCGTAGATAACTATCTATAAAGAGATACATAGGTATATAATATAAAACAGAGAGAGAGAGAGAGAGAGAGAGAGAGAGAGAGAGAAAGAGATGCTTATCCCTCGAAATCTTATACGTTACATTCTCTAGTATAAATATATTATACTTAAGAGATTCTTCTATCTCTTTCTTTACGTTTGTTTTCTACGTCGTACGAGATACAAAAAATTCCTTCGAAACTTCATTAAACCCTTTCTCCTTATCATTCCTTATCATTCAGTAAATCTGTGTATCATTCTTTTTCTTTTTCTTTTTTTTTCTTTTTTTTTCGAACATAAATTTCTACTTTCATTAACCGTTTCTATTACGTGACCGTGTAAAAAGTGAAAAAAAAGAGAGAGAGAGAGAGAGAGAGAAATAAAATGACGAAACGATAAGCGATTTAATTCATTGATCATTAATCATTGTTCAATAACAGAGAAAAAAAAAAAACCATAGAAGTCTCCCGTTCTCAATTATATCTTATCTGAAACGATTGTTCTACAAATTTTTCCTTTTTTTCTTTTTCTTTTTCTTTTTTTTCTTTCTTCCTTTCTTTCTTTTTTTTTTTTTTTTTAATCGCTCTAACGATAACACCACAAACACGTTAGTTTCAATTTAAGAAGAATTAATGACATATTTGAGTTTTCGTCATATTTCTATTTTCTATCCGCTTGACACAAATAGAGAGATCAAAGATTTTTATACTTTTTATATTATTTATATATATATATATATATATTTTTTTTTATTTATTTATATTATATATATAAAACTCTGTGTAATAGTTCAGGTTATCTATTCTTTCGTCTTCTATTTTCTTCGTAAGTAATAGATACAGAAAGATAATATTGAGATTTGGCACTCGTCTGACCCGTTATAAGTCTATTTTGGACGAGTACCAAAGAATATTCTTTCTATACCACCGTAAAAAAAAAAAAAAAAAAAAAAAAAGAAAAACCCCCCCAATCAATCCCCCTCCCCCACCCAGGGGACTATTCCCATTTGCTTACGTTTTTGTTCAGAAGAAAAAAAAAAAAAAAAGAAATAAAAAATAAAAATAAAAATAAAAATAAAGGGATAGAGAAGGAAAGACATAGTTGTAAACTATGTAATAGATTAATCTTGAGATGCAAAGTCTTTTTTTTTTCTTTTTCTTTTTTCTTCAATAGAAGTAACATAGAAAGGATGGATATTCGTTATTATCGTGACATATCGTCACTGATATTACTCAATGGAATAAAAAGAATTAAGAAAAGTATAAGTTACGTGAGAATCGAAAATACCGTGGAGTAAGTTAAGTTCACCGATAGTTTTCCCTTAAATTTAAACGAAACGGATATTTTATCGTCGATATAAGAAAGTTTTCTTACGTGCGGGTTCCCTCCTCTTTTCTTTTCTCCTTTTCCATCTTCCTCTACTTCTACTTCTGTCTTCTTCTTCTTCTTCTTCTTCTTCGAAAGAGAGAGAGAGAGAGAGAGAGAAAGAGAGAACAAGATAAAGATAGAGAGATAAAGAGAGATAAAGAGAATCGAAAAATTTGTAAACTCAGGGTAAAAGAGAAGAGGATTCTTGCAGATGTCGTCGACGAGTTTAGACCGTTCGTGACTATACCCCACCTCCCCCCCCCCCGTTTTCGTCCGCAAAAAAGGGAACTTTACTCGTTTCAATCAAAAAAAAAAAAAAAAAAAAAAAAGTGGGTGGGGAGGAGAGAGAAAAAAAAAGAAAAATATAAAAGAAAGAGAATCGTCGGTACAACAGTCGTGACCCCGTGTATCGTCGTCAGTCCGTCGTATCAAACGACAACGGACTTCTTCTTCTTCGTTTTCTTCTTCGTTTTTTTCTTTTTCTTGTTTTTCTACGTTTACTACGTGACTTCAAATCCCTTTCTCTTCGTTTATTCGTCGTAGATGCGTTCAGCGCGATGCGTCGTCGTTCCCTCGCACAATCGATAAACATCTTTTGATGGTATGAGATGGACTCGATGACTTCGAAAGTACGATGAACTTAAAGACCTAAACTTCTAATACCACTATTACTATTATTATTATTATTATTATTATTATTATTATTACTTCTATATTAAAGAGCTTCTATTACTACTCTCTTTTCCTCATCTCTTCTCATCTTCTATCTTCTTTTTCTTTACTCTCTTCGTTTAATATCGAAGTATAAACGACGATAGGAGGACGGACTAGAAGTCGTTTCCTTTTACGGGACACGTCGTTGGTACGATTAGGTACATCTAAACGTCAACGTTCTTCTTAAACTATCATCCGAGGAATGTTAGTGGATATAAAAGTATTTCTTGGTAATTCCAATTCGAGTATCTATCAATTTGAATCGTCATATGATGATGATGATGATGATGATGATGATGATGATGATAAATGATAATGATAATGATGAATGATGGAAATGACGATGACGATGATGTAAATTAAAGGGTCAAAGAGCAAAGATTGGGATTGATCTTTATCATAATAAATTGTTCCGTCCGTTTAATTATTTACTTATTTCTTTTTTTTCCCGTTTTTTTATTTTTTATTTTTTTCTTCTTCTTCTTCTTCTTCTTCTTCTTCTTTCCCTTTTTTTATCCATCTACGTAGATAGACAAAATATATGAAGATTTGATTGAAATATACAAAGTTGATAATATAAAAAATAATTTGATAATATAATAAATTGCGATTAAAAATAAATCGAGAAATATTGATTATATATATGAATATAGGTATAAATTTTTTATATGAATATAGATAAAAAAGAAAAAAAAAAAGAAGGAGAAAAAAAAAAGGAAGGACAAAAATTAATAACATTCGAACGTTTACGAATGTTCCTTTCAAATATATATTTTATCTCTGTAGAAAATTATTTTAATTATACTTATATTGGTGGAAAAGGGGAGAAGTGGGGGGGGGGGGCGAGATAGATTGGGTGGCGGGGAGGAAGAGGAGAGAGAGAGATGAAATTAATTATTCATAGTGTAGAAATGTATTTCCTGTATCCCGTCTGTACGAATATTTTATTTATTCGCCCGTTTCTATATTATATCGTAAATAATATCGTGAAATGATAAAAATATATCGTACGATGTAAATGAACGTTTAGATCTTTAATTTAATTCCTTTTAACGAATTAAAATTGAATCGCATAGTTTATTGTCGTCGTATTGTCCTAAATTCAATTGTATCATCGTAGAAAAAAAATTAACTTTGACGTTTATTACGAACCATACGTATATCTGTGTATGTATACGTATGATACATAACACACATACACACATATATATATATATATATATTTTTATATTATATATAAAAATAGGTATTTACGAATTTGTATTTACGTGGAAGAAAAAGTATGAGATGGGAGAAACAATATCGAAAATATTTAGGGAGGGATTGGTAGGGGGGAGGAGGAGGAGGAGGAGGAGGAGGAGGAGGATGATGGTGGTATTGGTGGTCGTGGTTGTGAGATAGTCATCCGTCGTCGTCGTCGTCGTCGTCGTCGTCGTCGTTCGTTACATGAGCAAGCAAAACGAATCATAAATAGAAAATCATAGTTCGTGGAGTATTTCTCTATCTATAAAAATATTTATACATTTTATACTAATGAAATTTGTACACGTTTGAAAAATCCCTGACATTTTCCTTTTGATTACGCGATCGATCGATCGATAGACCGATCCATCATACATACATACATATATATATATATATATATATATATATATATATATATATAAATTTTACGATTGATGATAATAATAATAATAATAAATAATAATATTAAAGAGAAAAGAAAAAGAAAGAATAGAGAAATAAAAGAAAATAAAGAGGAAGAAGAAAAAAAAAACAGAAAAACGAGATAAGAGAGAGAGAGAGAGGGGGGGGGGAGGGAGAGAGAAGAAGAAGAAAAAAGGCGAACTTCTCATTAGACGCAATCGAAACGCGATAGTAAATAAGTGAGTAAAGTACAAGTAAATATAAATATAAGCGCGTACGGGAATGGATTCGTTCAGGATCCATTTATATCTCGACGTATAATAAAAGATCGAAATCGACACAGAGAAATCGAGCGAGGTAGAGTAAAAAAAGTTACGACGATTGCGGGAGTAGCATATGCCAAAAAAAGGAAAGAAAAAAAAAAAGAAAGAAGAAAAAAAGGGAAGAAAAGGAAAAAGAAAGAAAAAGAAAAAGAACGAAAGAAAGAAAGAAACGTGAGGTTCTCGTGGAGTTCTTGACGAGACACACTGACCTTTTCCTTTTGCAAACCCATGGATGGCGGAGTCCTCGATTCATACGCACGAACGAACAATAACGGGATACGATGATCGTTCTTTTCGTTTCGAACGAAACGAACAGTCCGCCTGTTGTTACTGCTTGCCTTTTCTTTCTCTCTCTCTCTCTCTCTTTCTCTCTTTCTCCTTCTCTCTCTCTCTCTCTCTCTCTCTCTCTCTCTTTCTTTCTTTCTCTCTTTTTCTCTCTGTCTCTACCATTCAGGGACTCTATCCTGTCGCGAAAAATTAATATTACAACGTTGTACCGATGTCACGGAGATTACTAATTACATAAATCTTTTTTCTCCACTGTTATCTTTTCTCTCTCTCTCTCTCTCTCTCTCTCTCTCTCTCTCTCTCTCTCTCTCTCTGTGTGTCTCTTTCTCTCTTTACGTGTACATGTAAACACGTATGTCGTCGTTGTATCTTTTTTTCTTCTTCTTTTTTTTTTTTTTTTTTTTTTATACATGTACCAAATCGATCACATCTGCCATCGTAGAAATAAATAATTTCGTTGTTGTTGACACGATAAATTCCCCACGATAAAGATTCATATTGAATAATTTTGCGAATGATCGTTTTATCGCCGTTTGTTACTCAACTTTCTTTTTCTTTTTCTTCTTTCTTTTTCTTTTTTCTTTTTTTTCTTCGTTCTTTTCGCAAATAAACAGATAATAAAATTATTTCTATCATAGTTGGCGAGATCGTTGCTAATTGAAGAAAAAACCAAAAAAAAAAAGAAAAAAAAAGAAAGAAAGAAAGAAGAAAAAAGAAAAATACAAAAGCAAAGAATAACTTCGCTTATTTCGCTCACGACATGATAAATCCCGATAGGGGGAGGGGGACGGTACTCGTGATTAATAATTTCACGATAAACACATATTTCTCGTGAAATTATTTCGTCCTTCTATTCTTTCCTTTTTTTCTTTCTTTCCTTTCTGTAATTTTTTTTTCTTTTCTTTTTTTCTCTCTCTTTAATTCTTTCATTTCCTTTTCATGGTTGGACGCAAAAATTATTTCTCTCCTAGCTTGGCGAGATTGTCGTTGGCCGGAAAAGGAAAAAAAAAAACTAAAAATAAAAAAAAGAAAAAAAAAAGAGAGAAAAAAAGAAAAGAAAAAAAGAGAGCAAAAAAGAAAAAAAAAAAACAACGATCACTTTTAATACGATAAATTTCGAGGAGACGCGAGTATTAATAATTTCATAGGAATAGAATTAATGAATAAATTTCCATAATATTTAATTATAATTATAATATAATGATATCTAATTATAATATTTAATTTAATAATTTATAATATTACAAATTATAAAATTATAAGATTATAATTATAAAAATATTCTCATTCCTCTTTTCCATTTCACATTATTTCTATTTCCATTTCTTTCTTTCCTTTTTTTCTTTTCCTTTTTTTCCTCTCTTTTTTTTATTTATTATTTTTTTTTTTTTTTTTTTTTTTTTTCAAACAAATATATCCAATAAACAAATCTTCGATATATTCCACGTATCTATGATTATCCGAAGGATCATTAATAACGTCGATATCGTTAATACGAAAAATATATTGGAGATAATGAGTAGTGTTGTAGAGAAAAAAAAAAAAAATAAAAGGAAGAAAAAAAATTTCCAAAATCAATAAAAAGATCGCTCGTTCGAATTTCTACGATTAATTTTTTCTTCTTCCTCTACCTCCTCCTCCTCCTCCTCCTCCCTCCTCCTCTTCCTCCCCCTTATCTTCTTCTCCTTTACTTTTGAAAACAGAAAGAGAGAGAGAGAAAGAGAGAGAAAGAGAGAGAAAGAAAGAGAGAGAGAGAGAGAGAGAGATCACTGAGATCGATCGTTCTTCTTTAAGGAAAGAGAAAAAGAAACCGACCTATCCCAAAGTGTCGTCAGCGAAGCAAGCCGAGTTCCAGGAATTTATGTAGGTGAGAGGAGTCGATGACCATATAAGGTCGGATTAGATGCCCGTAGACGGCGTGTCATAGAAGTACACCTATTACATATATATATATATATATATATATATATATATATATATATATTTTTTTCTTTCTTCCATTTTTTTTCTTCTCCTTTTTCTTCATTTCTCTCTCTCTCTCTCTCTCTCTCTCTCTCTCTCTCTCTTTCCTTCCTTCCTTCCTTCCTTCCTTCTTGTTTTTTCTTCTTCTTCTTTTTACTCTTCTTCCTTCTTTTTTTTTCTTTCCTTTTTTTTCTTTCTTTTTCTTTCTTCTTTTTTTTTTTTCGTTCTTTATTACCAATCTGACGTCATCGTAGCTGTTCTTTTTTATGATATTACATTACGGGACATTTACATGCGCGCGTTTTTATACAGGGTGCTCCAATAGTTATTGTATATTTTATATTCATCTTGAGAATATAATAATGTGTCCTCGTTATTTTTGATTTTACGTGTAAAAAGAAGAAGAAGAAGAAGAAGAAGAAGAAAAAGAAGAAGAAGAAGAAAAAATAAGAAGAAAGGAAAAATATCTTCGAGAGAGATTTGTATTATAGGTGTACGTTTTGAAAAGGAATACCTTTTCTCAAGGTCATTTTCTTTCGTTCCTTTTTTTCTTTTTTTCTTCCTTTTTTTTTTTTTTTTTTTTATTTCAACGGATTGATATATTCCTCGCTTTTTAATTCGTAACGAATAAAGGACAAAAAAAAAAGTAGAAAAAAGAAAAAGTATTGATGTATACAATGACGAGAAGTGATCGGTAGTTCGCGAGATATTTTATGAAAAGAAAAATAAGAAAAAAAAAAAAAAAAAAAAAAAAAAAAAGAAAAAAGTGTCTAGTGATTCACGCCACCGTATCTAACAAGCCTCCTCTATCTCTCATTTTTTTGTCTCTTCCTTCTTTTCTTTTCTTTTCTTTTCTTTTTTTTTGTTGTTGTTCTTCTTTCTTACTTCTTCTATTCTCTCTGGTTTTTGTTTTTTGTTTTTTTTTTTTTGTTTTTTTCTTTGATCGAAGATGGGAAAAAAAAAAAGAAATATTAGAAGAAAAAGGACGAATAGTTCAAGGTGGACCACGTATAAGCGCGCGGATCATATTTCTTTCGCAAATTGTGCACCAACCACACATGCACATCTATTATTATTTATTTTTTCTTTTCCTCTCTCTCTCTTTTTTTTTCTTTTTCTTTTTCACCCCTTTTCCTTTTTATTTCTTACGAGTTCACGCACGCACATGCATCATTGCACTTCGAGTAAAAAATTCTTTCCATCATATCCATCCAGGACGGTAATCACATGGTAAATAATGTAACTCCGTTCGGGACATTTCATTTATTTATTTTCCTCGCTTTTTTTTTTCTTCTCTTTTTCATATATATATATATATATATATATATATATATATATATATATATGTATGAAAGATATTTAATTATTTTATAATCTTCTGTTTAATTAAATATTAAGAGGAATTTAAAAGTAAGAAAAATTTTTGGAATAGAAAATATTTCTTAAATTTTTTAAAAGAAAGAAATATTTAAAGATAAGAATTTAATTATAACATAAATACAATCCATGAATTAATGTATATATTTAATTTATAGAATATATTTATTAATAAATTATTATTATTTGTATATTTTATTATACATATATATATATATATATGTATGTATAATTTGATTATATACATATATATTTATTATAATATAATATATAAAAATAAAAAGTAATTATTAAAGGATTTTTAATGCGATGATAAATATTTAATTTTTATTTAATAAAAAAATTACTAAAATGAAAAATTTATTGATTTTTTGATATTTGATATATATATATATATTTGAATTGATAATAGTTATTTAAAAATCCAGTGTATATATTTATGTGTGTGCGTGTATGAATAATATATAAAAAAGAAGTGAATTTACGAATGTCAGCAGCCATCGAACTCGTTTAGTTTCATTCATTTTTATTCTTTTATTATTTCTTTTTTTCTTCCCTGTCGGCGGCTTATAATCGAGCAGGTATTTAATTGATCTATTATAAGAGTTAATGGACCAATTAGATTACGATCGACGTCATTACTTTCTTCTTTTCAATCGAGATAAGATATACATTATGAATAATATATAAATGACGATTATTTTTTGAAATATCATATTCATATATATATATATATATATATATATATATATATATATATATTCACGTATACGTATATACATACACGAATACAAATATGTATTTCCTTTTTTTCAATAAATGAATGAAACGTAGCGATAATATGTAACGTACCATGTTATACGTCGATACGATGAGATTAATAATCGTGAATGAGAAGAATCTTAACAGGAATTATATTAATATACATATTTGTGAGATGAAAGAAAAAAAAAAAAAAAACAAAGAAAAAAAGAAAAGAGGAATAAAAAAAGAAAGCAATATCATAATAATATAGTCGGTCATATTCGTTGTTGGCATTCGTAGCTTTTTATCCGGGAGAACCAAAGAGAAACGTTTATGTTAAAAAGTATATTAAATGAAAAACAGATAGATAGATAGATAGAGATAGAGATAGAGATAGAGATAGAAATAGAGAGAGAGAAAAATATATATATATATATAGTGAAAGAGCAAGAGAGAGAGAGAGAGAGAGAGAGAGAGAGAGAGAGAGAGAGAGAGAGAGAGAGAGAGAGAGAGAGAGAGAGAGAGAGAGAAAAGAAATTATGCGAACTCCGCAAGGATATAAATTCCGTCCCTCATATTTTTCAATACGCTGACTTTATTCCCTTGTGGAGGTAATACCTATGCATCGTTCGCTCGTAAATTTCTTGCAAAATAAGAACCAGGTATCCTTCCTTTTCATCTCTCTCCCTCTCTCTCTCTCTCTCTCTCTCTCTCCCTCTCTCTTTTTCTCTCACTCTTTCTCTTTTGAAAACTCATGAATCCCGTACGTACGTACGTACGTACATACCTACATGTACTTACGTTCTGAACGATATCACGGGCTGATTGTGCGAAAACATTTCAACGAGTATAATTTAAAAATAATATCAAACGGTAAAGAGAAACTCTGAGAAACGTTAAATTCGAAACGAGGAGGAGGAGATCACGAGGAGAAGGAATTTATCCGAGCGTATAAGAAAGTTTTATTGGTGATCGTGATGATCGAGGTTGAAATAGAAATACGTAGTGTTCTAATTAATTAAATGTAGGAAGAAGGATAGAACCTTCCCTCCTCTTCTCTGTCGTATCCCCACTACCCCCCCCCCCTCCCAAAAAAAAAGGAAAAAAAAAAATAGAGAAAAGGAAGTAAAAAAAGAAGAAGAAGCAACATAGAGAAAGAAAGAGAGAGAGAGAGAGAAAGAGCAAGACAGAGTGAGACAGACAGAGATTTTCTCACAAACCATTTATTATAATCTACCATCCTTTTCTCTCTCTCTCTCTCTCTCTCTCTCTCTCTCTCTCTCTCTCTCTCTTTCTCACTGAAGATGCCCTACGAGATACGTATTTTTTTTCTATTTTTTTCTTTTTTTCTTCTTTCAAGATCACAATCTTTAACGAGACCGATGGAAAGATATTCCATCCTCTCTTCGTTTCTACCAGAGGTTTGTGCTTTGTACGTACCAATGAAAAACGTTCAGAAGTCAGATGGGTAAGTGAGGTTGGTTTGGGATGAGTTGGGGTGGGGGAGGGACGGGGCGAGGGGTGGGTGGCTGCAGAGAAGGTTCGTTGTCGACGGTCGAGGGGCGGACGAGGAAGAGGATTTTAAAACTAGCCTTGAACACGGTTATTAGCTTTTCCACTTAAACATTTGCGGTTAACGCACACGTTTTTACATATATATATATATATATATATATATATATATATATATATATATATATATAGATATAGATATATATATAGATATATTAGAAACACGCATTCTAATTGTTACCATGCGAGATTTTAAGAACAGACCGATATAGTAGATAAGAGAGCAATAATTTTGCAAACGTTTTACGAGAACACTCGTTTCACATTTAACTACCGCTCGTTCGCCTATTTAAGCGGATTTGCTTTTTTTCTTTCCTCTTTCTTTTTTCTCTTTTATTTTTTTTTCTTTCTTTTTTTTTTTTTTTTTTTTTCTTTTTAGTTGCAAAAAAATAATCAAGTCCGATAACGTTTAAAGTAATACGATCAATAATTGATTTCAAAATGAACGATGGCAAATAAACGCGAGAGTTAGGTTGCCTATGGCGCGAGTAAATTTGCATTCTTTTTTTTTTTTTTTTGCTATTCCTTTTTTTCTTTTTTTGTTTTTTTCTTCTCTCATCTCATTTCGCGATCTTATTTTTAGAGAATATCGAAGAAATTTTTTTTCTCTGTCTCTTCTTTTTTTTCTGTTTTTTTTTTCTGTTTTTTCTTTTTTTTTTTTTTTTTTTTAAATATTCGATCGTACGATCTCGTACGGAAGATATTATCGAAGATCTTCACCTTCGATTATCTAACTGTAAAGCTTAAGAGATCTCGGCGCCAATAATTAATTTTATCATCGGCCCGGCGTTATCTCAAGTTTTAAAATCCAGTAGAGTGAAGGACCTTACCAAGTATTATAACAGTTTATTACCATGATAGAAGAATATATATATATATATATATAATATAGAAAAAGGCTTCCGTTTATTTCACAATAACATTATATCGTTAGATATTATTTGGCTTAATTTTAAACGGTAAGAAATATAATTAGATTTTTGAACTTTAATAGATAGAGGCGAGGGTATGTGAGAGAGGGGCGGGGAGGAGGGAGTTGGTAAGTTTGATAAGTGAGAAATAAATAGTTTTCGTTATAATGAAAATCATAAATCATATTAATGGTTGATTAAAAACGACGTTAAGAAAAATCGCGTAGTTGTAAAATGAAAAAATGCTTGAAGTTTTTTGAAAAAGGAAAAAAAGAAAAGAAAAAGAAAAAACAAAGGTTTCGTTCCTTCCTACATACATACATATATATATATATATATATATATATATATATATATATATATATATATATATATATATATATATACATATATATTTTTTCTTTTTTTCTTTTTTTTCGACTAACGTACGAATTTTTTACTCGTAGCGAGTAAAACGTCTCACATGGGAGGAATGGAGGGAGATCTTTTTATCGGCCGATAAAAATCGGTTGATACCAATATTACGGAAGATTTTAAAATGAGACTCTGGTCGAATCGAAAGAGAGAAAGAGGGGAAAGAAAGGGAAAGAGAAACTCGTAAAAAATGGGTCGATTTTTACGAGTGCTATAACTATATAAGAAAAAACGAACGGTTTAGGCCAACCAGCCAGCACAAGCCGGCCGGCCGGCCGTGTTCACCCACTCACAACGAAATGGTCTTCGTCTTTCTACTTAATACGATTTAACGTTTCCTTCTTAGCACTTTGGAAAAGAGTAAGTCGATACATTACAAATAACTATATATATATATATATATATTATCTAACCAGAATGTACAGCTGCAACCTCGATAACGATATTATCGATAACGTAATTTTTCTTCGCAATTTGTTTCTTTCTGTTTCTTTCTTTCTTTTTTTTTCTCTTTTCATACTTTTTCATTTATTTATTTATTATTTTTTCTTTTCTTTTCCTTTTTTCCCCACACATCAACGAACAACGGGCGATTCATATAAATCGTACAATTCTTGTCCGTAATAAGGGTGAATAATTTTTTTTTTTTTCAATTGAAGGAAAGAAAAAGAAGAAGAAAAAGAAAGGAAGAGAGTAGGAGGGACTGGGGGGGGGAGGAGGGGCGGGAAAAAGAGAAAGAGAAAGAGAAAAAGAAAAAGGTATCATCATAAAATTACTATACGTAAAGAACAGGACGAAAAAGCAAGCGCGTTAACGTGCTTAGAAAGAGATACTATAGAACGTGGCCCCGTCTGCGCGAGCCTTGACGCGAACATCCTATTCCGTGACACGCGAAGCTTTCGAAACGACTACCGATTATGTGTATAACCACGTATTTCTATGTGAGTGTATATATAATATATATTGTATATATATATATATATATATATATATATATATATATATATATATTTCTTGGTATACTACGTAAACGGGACTTTTTCGTCGTCGAGAACATGGCAACGTTAGATTACGTTAGCGTGACTTAGTCTCGCGTAATCGTCTCTCCTTTCCCAAACGTTCCGGGAAACCGATCGATGTTAGAGATACGACTTCATCGTCGAAAGTTTATCGTTCTCTCTACGTCTCAACGTGCCTTTTTAGGCATTTTTTCTTTCTTTTTTTTTTTTTTTTTTTTCTTTCAGGCTCAACCTTATAGCTCCCTCCTTCATTCGTATCTCTCATTCTTTCTCTTTCTATATATATATATATATATGTGTGTGTGTGTGCATGCGCGTGTGTGTGTGTGTGTATCTATGTGTTTATATCTTTTATCGTCAACCATTTTGTGTCTCTCATTTTTGTATCTTTGTTCTATGTAAGAATATCCATGTGAATATAACGTCCGAAGTGGCGCAAGAGAAGTTCCAGGGGCATTCGCGTGATCAACTGATTACTATTACTATTACTATTACTATGACGAAGAGAGAGAGAGAGAGAGAGAGAGTGAGACGATGTTTCGAGATTAAATGTATAACAACGTTCGTTCGTTCGTTCGTTCGTTCGTTCGTTCGTTCTACGATCTTCTCGATAGGTAGAGAAAACTAACGAGCATGAACGAGAGATTTCGTCACGGATCGTTTTGAGCAAATTGGCCATAGTCAACTCGATTGAAATTACCGATTACCTTGAAAATGTTCTCTCTCTCTCTCTCTCTCTCTCTATCTCTCTATCTCTCTATCTATCTATCTTTTTCTCTCTTTCTCTTTCATCAAGAGAGAAACATCGAATTCCTCCTTCCATTTCCAATTCTTCTTCACCTCTCATAGTCTTCTCTCCGGGCACTATTTCTCTCGTTCATCAAGAGAGGAATCAATTATCCTCTCGAAACTATCCGAATCGAGAGGTTTCCGCATGCGATCGTTCTCGGTGATATCAAGTTCTATGCTCGTTATTAGCGTCGATCGTTCGATGGTAAAGTAACGAAGTATTGAAGAGAGACAGAGAGAGAGACAAAGTAAGAGAGAGAAAGAGAAAGAGAGAGAGAGAGAGAGAGAGAGAGAATCGAGGAGGAAGAAAAGGAGGAAGAGAAATTGCAAGAGGTGGATGAGGATGAGGATGAGGGATGATGAGGAGGAAGAAGAAGAGGACAAGGTGGAGTGGGTTCAAAGTGACAGAGGGAGACTGTCTGACTAGGCCACGAGACCGTATATCCTGCGACGCATCATCGCTATAGATAGAGATATATTGTCGACATATATGTATAATGTATGTATGTAGATTTTGAACTTCATTCACACACAATAAATGTTATACAAAAAGATATATATATATATATATATATAATGTGTGTGTGTGTATATGTATGTATATTATTATTAATTATAATGATTAATTTCGACATGAAAAAAATACATGTATATAATACTTTTGGATTAAATAAGATTGGAGTAAGACAGTGTGTAAACATTTGAGATGAGAAGAAAAAAAAGAAAATAAGAAAGAAAAATAAAGAAGGAAATATATATATATATATATATATATATATATATATATATATATACATGTAATATAGTAACCTCCAGATAGATGATGTATGTACATATACATTACGTATCAGAATTAGTGGTGCGTTGCAAGAAAAGACGAGGTGGTGCACTCATTTTCAAGGACAAAGACGATCGTCGTACTCATTCTGATATGCTACGTCAGCAGTTGGCTGGCAGGCCGACTGGCTCTAAGCTAGCTAGCTAGCTGGGTTGGCTTGCTTGGTTGGCTGGCTGGTTCTAACCGAGGTCAAACCTCCAAACGTACCAAAGGCCAAATTCTTTCTCGGGAAATAAAAACAATGAAATAAATAGAATCCAAAAAATTGTTTTTTTCTGATCAAACCGACAATGGCGTTTATGTTGTTGCATTATTATATCTTTCTTTTTTTCTTTATGGCGTGACACATGGATGGAAGATTTTAACGACAACGACGATGACGACGACGTTCACAAAAAAAAAAAAAAAGAAAAAAAGAAAGAAAGAAAGAAAAAACCAGTACATGGAAATTTTGCAATGATAACATTTCGATCGAAAGTATTGAAGTAAAAAAAAGTTAAATAAATCGGCGTGTGAAAATAAGTTTCGATGGTAGAAGATAAGTAGGGGGCGAGTGAAGTGGGGAGGGGAAGATTGAAATTCCAGGGCGAAGTATGTATGAATAAATAAGCGAGAAGAAGAAAAACTTGTAGAAAGAGAATTTCGTTGATTAAAATTACGAAGAAAGAAAATAGTTGGATGAGGTTGGAAGAGGGTAAGGTTGGAAGGTGAATGTTAGATAGAGGAGATACATATCGTGAACACAAGGGTGTGAATTACTTGCGAGCTAACGAAGCAAAAGAAATTCCTTGGATTAATTCCGACGTGGAGAA
>NC_060978.1:1334586-1362086 GCF_910589235.1 Vespa crabro | reverse complement strand
TTTTTGTCGATCTTTGTATTTATATCTATTAACGTGAAAGAAATTAATCGATAACGAGATATTTACGCGTCGTCGTAAAAGGGAAAGGAAAAAAAAAATAAAAATGGAATTTTATTAATAGAAATGAATAAAAGAATGAAGAAAAGTACAGAAAGAAATGAAACTTTAATCGTCTTAATTATTCGTCTATATTGTTATCACTTTTTCGAACGACGATCTTTCAAGGATATTTTCTTTTTTCTTTTTTCTTTTTTTTTCTTTTTCTTAAATCACTTTCAAACTACAGTACAGTAAACACAGTTCGAATATCAGTATGATCAAATCGTAATTGAATGGTTTAACGATAAAATTTATAAATGTTACGATTACGAAGCATGAAAGGAGAAACAAAAATAAATAAATAAATAAAATAAATAAATAAATAAATAAATAAATGAAAGAAGAAGAATCGTATCGATAAAGCCTGTAATTACGATCGACGTCGATAAAAGGAACGATAAATTCACCGCAAAGAATTTTGTGTTGAATTATAGACGAAAGCAAAAAAAAAAAAAAAAGAAAAGAAAAGAAAAAAGAAATGGAAAAAGAAAAAAAAGAAATAAGAAATAAAATAAGAACAGAACAAAATAAACAAAATAAAATAAAATAGAATCGATTATATATCGTAATTTAACGTCACTCGTTCGTAGATTTGTCGGAGGTACATCGAAGGGGCTAGGAAAGGAATGGGAGGAGGAGGAGGAGGAGGAGGAGGAGGGAGGTGGCGGTTTTTTTAGAATAGCCGACGCGTTCTCATCACGGTGTCTCATGGGTTTCCGTATTACCGAGAAAAATTAACTCGTCATCGTGTATCGCGATGGGGATAAGTTATATTATGTATGTATATTATGTACGTATGTATGCATTTATGTGTAAGCTGTTCGTTGGGAGAGAACGCGCATCGAAATTGCGACATCAAGTGAATTTTAATGCGGAACGATTACGCAGCAGCGACGGTACGAGAGAGATTATATTCTTACATTTGTTCTTTTTTCTATTTCTTTCCTTTCTTCCCTTTCTTTCTTTTCTTTTCTTTTTTTCTCTTCTTTTTTTCTTTTTCTTTTTTCTTTTTTTATACGGATCGGAATACGCGTGTTATAGCCCCAATGATCGTGTACGCGAACATATTGTTATTTTTCTCCTCTTTTATTTTTTTTTTTTTTTTCTCTTTTCCTTCCAAATGACTTCGCCCTTACGTAATCCCGCGGATTTAGCCTTCCGCAATTGGTGAAACTTGGATGAAATTAAGAACAACCATTACGTATAATATAATAAGTGAAACACATGTGTATATATATATATTTATATATATATATATATAGATCCATACGTACGTATTTATATAGATCCATCTTTTAAAATCCTTAGCTTCGACTATAATAAATTTTCATTATTAAATCATCTTACGTTCACGCGCACGAATAGCTCGTATATTTCTCTGTCTCTCTCTCTCTCTCTCTCTCTCTCTCTCTATTTCTCTCTCTTTCTCTCTCTTTCTCACAGAGATACTTGGATCCCACTTGGCATCAAAGTGACGTAATTAAAATCGCGGTCGTTGCATAACGAGGCTCGTAACTCTCGTGGTCTTTTTGCTCCGACGCTGTCTCGTCTAGGAGAGGTGAAGATCATAGTAGCAGGAGGGGTGTAAAAAAGACGGAGGTGAGTTGAACGAAGAAAGAAGAAGAAGAGAAAGACAGATAGACAGAGACAGACAGAGAGAGAGAGAGAGAGAGAGAGGGAATCAGGACGATACATTTCACGGCGACGTTTTCGAAACGACAACGAGCCAAAACGTCGTCGTTGAGGATTCGCGAGTGGGCGGATAAGACGGTTTCCTTGAAACTCGATTATGCGCGCAGTCTCAGCTTTTATGCCAGCTGGGACGATGCCGAACGTACCCCGGCTGTTTCGTCACGCTCCTTCGCGCGCGTAAGCGGCCCAAAAAAAGAAAGAAATAAAGAAAGAATGAAAGAATGAAAGAATGAAAGAGAATGAGAGAGAGAGAGGAGATTCTGTACGCCCGCTACTCAGCATAATTCATTTTCTAGAACGATTGCATTCCTCATCTCTCTCTTTTTTTCTCTCTCTCTCTCTCTCTCTCTCTTTTTCTGTTCGCTTTCACATTATAATTTATTTCTATAATATTTTATCGACTCATCTGAACGCTCAAATTTATTCTAAATAATAAAACAAAAAATGTCGCTAAATATCCTATCAAATTAAAATCTACGATCGGGGTTTTTCGTCAAAGTGTTTTGTTTTTTGTTTTTTGTTTTTTCTCTTTCCTTTTACTCATCTTAATTTAAAACGAATTTAATGACGATTGAGAAAGAGAGAGAGAGAGAGAGAGAGAGAGAGAGAGAGAGAGAGAAAATGGCAATAAAATAAATTTGAACGAACATCGCAATCATCTAGATTATATTATAAAAAAGAAATGAAAAATAATAATTTTCGATCAATCTCTAATGTCACCTAAACGTCATATATAATTATTCATTTCCATTGAGTTTCATTATTAATTTTTAAATGATCCTCTCTTCATCATCTTTCTTTCATAATCATTCGTTATATCAATTAGATGATGTTAAATATATCGGATTATTCACGATTGCCAAACGTAACGTTTCCACATTGTTGTTAGGATCAACAGGTCCTGCATATTTCGAAATTCGAGGAAAAGACAAAAAAAGAAAAAAAAAAAAAAAAAAAAGCAAAGAAAAAAAAAGAAGAAAAAAAAAGAAAAACCAGAAAACAAAGAAAATAATCCTGTATAAATAATCTTGATACAGTACGAAAAGACAATGAATAAGAAGAAGGAAGAAATCCTCAGAGAATGTTGGAGGAGATATATTAAAGAGGAATTCTCTTAAGTTGGGACAGTAACGAGAGGGCTGGAGGAGAGGAGGTGGCAAAGAAACGTTTAAAGGATCGAATGACACTGGACGAACCGGTAGTGTCTCTTTGTGTATCTATACACACACACACACACACACATATATATATATATATATATTTATGTGTTCCCTTATGTGTACTTATGTGCGTGTACCGTGTGCACACATGACTACTGCGCTAACGCGCTACTGACGTGGGCCTTTAAACTTTAAAGGGACTCAAAGAAAACGTGGGATCTCGACCTTCCAAGAAGGCCACAAACGACAACGTATGGCATCGTGTCCTTTGTCGTTCGAGAAACGACAAAACGGATGGAATTCCTATCGGTAAATGGACGGGACCAAAAGGATGAGGGGTGGGGAGAGAGTGGGGCAGGGCTTCTTTAATGTTCTCGTGGAAATACGTAAACTCGTAGAATTTCAATGCAATGAAAAGAACTGAGAAATCTGATTAAAAAATCATCGACGCCAGCCGTTAAAAAAAAAAGCTTCTACCTTTGGTTTTTTTCCTTTTCATTTTTTTTTCTTTTCTTTTTTTTTTTTTTTTAATCCTTCTCAGAGATAAGTAATAATCATTCATCGATCTTATATCTAAATGAATTATAATGAATATATATCCATTTTTAACGTTATATTATTATAAAATTATATTCAATATTATTACTAGTAAAGATTATATTACTATACGAAATGAGTTTTTAATTTTAATTATACGAATATAGATTTATACGCGCATATATATACATATATATATATATTTCATCTATATTCGTATCAATTTTATCTGTAAAAGGTGATCTAAGGATATTGACGAAAAAAAGAAAAAAAAAAAGAAAGAAGAAAAAAGAAAAAAAGAAAATCGGCCGACTTAATCGGGTCATTCTCGAATACGAGTTTTTATATCTCTCTCTCTCTCTCTCTCTCTCTCTCTCTCTCTCTCTCTCTCTCTAGAATATCTTTAGATTGAACAGTTGGAGATAAAAAAAAACACAAAGATTACTTATTATATCTATCCATTGAATGACATTTTCAACAAGTTCGTTTGATAAAGAAATATTTTTTTTCAATTCATAAATTATTTATCAAATCGAATCATTCAAAAATTATTTATTTTTTTATCTGTAAATTACAAACGCGGACAAGTATTCATCGGCAAGAAAGAGACAGAAAAAGAGAAAGACAGACAGACAAACAGACAGAGAGTGAGAGAGAGAGAGAGAGAGAGAGAGAAAGAGAAACTGTGTTATGATTTTGACATTTACCTAAATTCATTAAATTTAAATGTAGGATAATATTGATACGATCGATATCGAACGATCAGAAATATAGCTGCCATAGAGGTTTACCGCACGATAAACTATCTTGCGATGGTTGGAGACCACACTACTACCAGGAAGTCTGGGTTGAATCAAAGCCATCGGTGGATAGGTAGCGATCGAGAAATTTCGATAGGAAATTTCAAGAGGAACGATGATCATCGATGCTTACCGAAGAGAAAGAGAAAGAGAAAGAGAGAGAGAGAGAGAGAGAGAGAGAGAGAGAGAGAATCGATCGTAATCGATCAGTAGAGGTTTAAGAAAAGACAGAAGAAGAAGAAGTAGAAGAGGATGGATGGATAGATAGATGGAAGAGTATGTACAGATAAAAAGTGAAACAAAGATAGATAGAGAATAAGAGACAGAGAGAGAGAGAGAGAGAGATAAATAAATATATATATATATAGATAAATAGAGGGAGAGAAAAAGAGAGAGAGAGAGAGAGAATGTGTGTATGTGTGTGTGTGTGTGTGTGTGTGTGTGTGTGTGTGTATCGTAACATTTGTGGGAAGTTTGGAATCCACGCGACCGCGTGTTTCAAAGGGCGAGGCACACAGGGACGATCTCACAAAGGGCAAGCCGATCGCGTTTGCGAGCCAATGTTATGGTTATACAGAGGAGAATTGGTGGGTGGTTTCGGGAGGAGGAAGAACTATGAGTATAGGACTCCGTGAGGTTTAGATAGAACGGATGGATAAATCTTGGAAATAGGAAGGAAGCGGCGTTTCGAATCATTTGATCGATATCGCCGAAGGATATGCGAATTTCGTCGGGATATTGCCACGGGCACGATTTCGTTTCTCTTTGTTACCATCTATCGTTTATTTACGATGGACGATTGGAACGCGGAACTCACGAAACGATTGGCTCCTTCTTAATGATTAGATTATGTTCCACGAACTATCCCAATGCTTTACGTATATCTTCTTTTATTTATTTTTCTTCTGATGAAGTAAAAGAAGAAGAAGAAGAAGAAGCAGACGTTCAGAAAGTTATTCTCTAACGATTTAACATTTAATATATCGTTATTTTCCTCTTCGATTCAATGACGAGAACGAAGGTACACGAACGAGAAATAATAAATAAATAAATAAATAAATAAAGAAAGAAAGAAAGAAAGAAAGGAAGGAAGAAAAAAGTAGATAAAACAAAAATTGTCGACAGAGAGAAGGGGAGGGTGATTTTTTATAAGATAAAATTTGAGATCTCGTAAACGTGAAAATAGAAACGATAGACAACTTTTTACTCGAGACTTCTTATCCCCTCCACTTATTCTCCATTGAAACGTCCAAAAATTTGTCACCGAAAAGTACTATTGTAGAGAGAGAGAGAGAGAGAGAGAGAGAGAGAGAGAGAGAGAGAGAGAAAGAGAGAGAGATAGGGGGGTGGGGTTTGTTAAAGAAAGATAGGACGAAAAAGATAGACAAACTTGACAGAGAGAGAGAGAGAGAGAGAGAGAGAGAGAGAGAGAGAGACACACACACACACACACATACCCACATACATTTCTCTTTCGTTACGGAAATATCTGGTAAAAATCCAAGATACGTCTACGACTTTGGATAGCTTCTTTGCGAAAAATGCGAGCCGGCACACGATGAAACGGTTAATTTATCAAAAGAAATTAAACCCTCTCATTGTTTCGCTCTGGGCTGAGCGAGCGAGCGAGCGAGCGAACGAACGAACGAATGAACGAATGAACGAACGAACGTACGTACGTACGTACGAATGAACGGCCAAGGGGACCGAAACTTTTTAATTAAATTTCCGGAACGTTCGTTCCCGTTCTGCCGAGCGTCGAAGACTTTAACGCGAGTCCTCGGTGTTTTCTCTTTCTATTTCTATCTCTTTCTCTCTCTTTCATTCTGTTTTACTCTCGACTTTTCTCTTCTTCGTTCTCTCATTTTCTTTCTCTTCATCTCTCTGCTCCTCTCTCTCTCTCTCTCTCTCTCTCTCATAAAACACCACCCACGGTTACAATGATTCGATGCCGAGGACTTTTATTATCTTCCAAGTTCTAGTTTTATCTTCGATATAAAGCTCGGTAAATAAGGTTGCAACGTAAATACGAGGTGTATCATCGGTGACGCATCCTACCAACGTTTAAGATCCAACGTTGCTCCGATTACTATACTGTGTAATGAACGATCAGATTAGGTATATATACATACATACATACGTACATACATATATACATATATATTGGATATTAGTATAGTACTATAAAAACAAATACGTAAATACATATGTAAACATTCTCTCTCTCTCTCTCTCTCTCTCTCTCTCTCTCTCTCTCTCTCTTTCTTTCTCTCTCTATACATATATATGCCTTTTATTAAGTATACGTACACGTACACATACATAGAGAACATTTTCCTAATCCATTGAACGTGTTTATGCATTATATCGTTTGCCTATATTGACTTCACGTTTTTTCACTTTAATTATCGACTTTCGTTCTTTTTTCTTTTTTTTTCTTTTTCTTTTTCTTTTATAAATCGTATTACCCGAGTCTTTGACGAAATTAAGAAGAAAAACAAAAAAAAAAAAAAAAAAGAAAAAGGAAAAAAAAAAACAAAAGAAAACAAAAGAAAAAGTTTAGAAAGTTTCGCCATTAAAGTCATACACGTCCTTGACTGTTTCTTCCTCTCCCTTCCTCCCATCATCTTCTACCGTGAACTTTACGAAATTTTTTTTTACGATATTCTCAAGGAGATACGTATTTTCACGATAAAGAAAAAGAAACAAACAAAAAAAAAAGAAAAGAAAAGAAAAGAAATTATACGAAACAGAGTATCCTTATTGATATCGAAGTAATGACATTAAAAAAAAAAAAAAAAAAAAAAAAAAAAAAACAAAGAAAAAAATAACGATCGAGAGTTAAACGTCTCTTTCGATGTTACTTTAAATAAAGCTTATTTATTTTCAAGGACGCGCACTCTCTTATCTTCGAGCGCACAATCTTACTTACTCACGCGTTTTCTTTCTTTCTTTCTTTCTTTTTTCTTTCTCTTTTTCTTTTTTTTTTCTTCCTTCTTCCCCTCGACCTCTCACTTTATTTATATTTTTTTTTACTTCCCATCGACGTACGATTATCGTCAAATATTGATACAAACCGCGCCTCTTCTTATCTCGAGAATTCACCACTAAAGGTTATGTGATGCAGTTGCCATGTGATAACTATAAAGCAGATGGTCGTTCGAAAGGAAGAGGAGGGAAGGAAGGGGAGAGGAAAAAGAACTAAAAAAAAAAAAAAAAAAAAAAAAGAAAAAAGAAAAAAAAAAAGAAAAAAAAAAGAAAGAAATAAAAAAGAACATAAAAAACGATTTCGAAGCTTTATTGAAAAGCGTTCGATAAACTCTATTTCCTTCTCCCCCCCTCCCCCCTCTCTCGCTCTCTCCTTTTTTATTTCATTGAAATGCATGCGTATCACAGGAGTGCGTTGAGCGCGCGTGCGCACCAACAACCAACCACCCCCCGTCCACCCATCCACCCCTTCCCCTCCCACCCGAGAGCTTTTCCATTAAGCATTACGAACACGGGGAACGTCGTTATCACCGTTTCCGTATCCGGAATTTCAATTTGCAGGCAGCTTTATCGTTTCCGAGAGAAGCATAGTTGCTCGGATCTACTCGCGATCGACTCGGGACAACGATGACGTCGACGTCGACGACGACGACGACGACGACGACGACGACGACGACGACGACGACGACGACGAAGACGAAGACGACGATGACGACAGTGTTGTTATCCGAGAGGTTTTCCCCCCTGTGCTCCTGTGGGACCACTCTGGAACGGAAACGGTTTTCATTTCTCTTCGAGCTTCCCTTTATCTCCCTCTTCCTCCTTTTTCATCTTTCCTCTCTCTCTCTCTCTCTCTCTCTCTCTCTCTCTCTGCGTGTTTCTTTCTTTCTTTTTCTCACCTTTCCTTTCTCTCTCATCGTCAGGACTCCATTCACGTTTGAGAAAATCCAATTCGCTCCTCGTAAACTGACCCCTCTTCAGTTTCGTTGTTTCCCATATCGAGAAAGAAGAAGGACGAAGAAGAAGGACGAAGAAGAAAGAAAGAAGTTGAAGAAGAAGTAAAAGATGAAAAAGATGAAGAAGAAGAAGAAGAAAAATGGAAATGAAAATGTTTTCCTTCGTCTTTCTTAGACGTATACCTTTTTACTTCCTATGTATATATATATGTTATCAAGAAATAGAGCTGAGACGAATCCAACCCGATCTTTTCTCGTTCTGATAACAGCCATACGCTATTCTAAGCGAACTATTTCTTGAACTATTTCTCTCTTTACTTTTTCAACAGTAACGTATAGTTATCTCTATCTGTCTCTCTCTCTCTCTCTCTCTCTCTATATATATATATATATATATATATATATATATATATATATACATATATATTCTTTGAAATTTCTGGAAAAGCTCCTACGGTCCTGGTCGAATCTTCGATTTTGTGGTTACTTCGTTCGTTCGAGAAAATTGCTTCCGACGAATCGGGGGAATTACATTCGACCGAGTTACCACAGAGGTGTCTCCTATTCGAGACTCGAAAAGGGTTGCGTCCTTCCTTCCTTCCTTCCTTCCTTCCTGCCACTTCGTCCTTCCTTCCTTCGACTACCCATCCTTCTTCCTTTCTGTCGATTCTATTCTTCTTCTTCTTCTTCTTTGTTTTTCTTTTTATTTTATTTTATTTTATTTTCCTTTCTCTCTCTCTCTCTCTCTCTCTCTTTTTCTCTCTCTTTCTTCACCCCTCACCCCAGCCCATTCATTCCATCCACACTCAATAGATATATCTTACGGGTATACAGTTGTGCGCAAAAAAGAAAAAAGAAAAAAAAAAGAAAAAAAAAAAAAAGAAAAAAGAATAAAAAAAGAAAGAAAAAAGGAAACAAGAAAGATGAGGAGAGAAGGACAAGAAGTAGGAGAAGGGGAGGGAAGGGGTGGATGGTGGAGCAATGAAAAAGCACCTTGGTTATATCGTGGAAGCTTATCGTCGTATGTACGTCGTTTTATACTGCTATTGACCCTTCTTTATTTCTCTCTCTCTCTCTCTCTCTCTCTCTCTCTCTCTCTCTCTCTCTCTCTCTCTCTCTCTCTCTCTCTTTCATACATACACATATACACATATAGACATACTCACATAGACATACTCTTTCACTCTATTTTCCGTGCCAAGAAGGAGCACAGCCAAGCGCGCGTCAGAGAAAAAAAAATATTACCCCGATTATCAAGTTTATACAAGATTTTTGACATAAACGTAGGGAGATAGCTAGGTAGGTAGGTAGATAGGTAGGTAGGTAGGTAGGTAGGTAGGTAGGTAGGTAGCTAGATAGATAGGTAGTAGGTAGGTAGGTAGATAGGTAAGCAAGAGAACTCACTCTGGTATCGCTGAGTAACGTACCTGAAAATCGTTTCATACTCAGAGTTATAACTCTCCTTAACGACTTCTCTCTTAGTTATATAGAGTTAGGTTAGTTATAGTAATATATATATATATATATATATATATATATATATATATATATATATATATGCGCGCGCGCATTGTTAAGAGAGTGGCCAGGTCACTTTATCCAGTAGAGAGAAAAAGTTCTTTCTTGGAATTTGATCTAATCGACATAGTAACATAATCTTAATAATGCGTTTGTTTGTTTGTTTGTGCGCACCTGTAATATAAGTGTGATTATAAAGAAAGAAAATAAGAAGGAATGATAGAAGGCAACGAGCAAATATATATGAACGCGGAATTAATTAAAAGTTCACTGGCTCGATTATAATAATTACACGTATTATCTCGAAACATGTCGGATAAAGTTGATGTTCCTTGGTTGGCATAGAGAGTGTATATTACCACCGACTCGACGTGTGTAACTCCCGTATGAATATTAAAAAGGAAACCGTCATTACGATATATCATTCTCGTATTAGTCACATGAAAAAAGAGAGACCAAGAAAAAGTGAGAAAGAAAGAGAAAGAGAAAGAGAAAGAGAAAGAGAAAGAGAGAGAGATACAGAGCGCGCGTGTTCAAAAGGTATTTAAAATGTGCGGCGAGCCTTGACGAATGTCCGATTGGACCCTTAAGTCAACGTAAAAAAATATTTTATTTAGAGATAATGTCTAATGAATACATACATACACATAAGTGTAAACATATACTATATACTATATATATATATATGTATATACATATACACGTATATACAACGTATGCATTTATACATGGATTGTATAAACTTAAGGATTTTTTTTCTTTTTTTTTTTCTCTTTATTATAACTATGTACATAAATACCCAATAAGAGAGGAAAATTTTAATTTCAATTTATTTCCTTGCACTCATTTTTTATTCGATTCTAACGCGTCGACAATTCTAAGCATCGAGTAAATATATGCAATATCCTTCTTTTTTTTTTTTCTTTTTTTTTTTTTTCTTTTTTTTTTTTTTAACGATACTTATTATCTAATAAGAACAATTCGTAAGTGGAATAAAACTAAGAGAAGTGATAAATATTGTCAAATAAGGAATTAATTCCTTCGAGTAATATATTATCGTATATCGTTGTAGATTAGATACGATTTGTATTGGAGTAAAAGAAGAAAAAAAGAAAATTATGAATTAGTTTGAATATAAAAAAATTTTAATAAAGAATCTCATCGTATTTATTTATTTCCTTTCATTTCATATCTTGAATCGGTCTCATAAGTATTACTAGTTTGTATACGAAGAAAAAGAAAGAGAGAAAGAGAGAAAGAGAGAGAGAGAGAGAGAGAAACAAAAAAAAAAGAAAAGAAAAGATTATTCCGGAGGGGTTACAAAAAAAAAAAAAAAAATATGTGATAAAAACGATTCGATTCGAATAAGAATTGACGTTTCATTTTATTTTATTTATTTATTTTTTCATTCCTTTCAAATGCGAAATAGATGATTACGAAACTTTAAAAAGAGTTAATAATAAACGAAGAAAAAATTAAATGGACACTGAAAGAAGAAGAGAGACTTAATTGCCATAGTGAGAAAAGCTCAGACCAGGTTGCCTGCTCCGAGTATTTTCACGTATATGTATATATGTATATACATATATATACATATATATAATATATATATGTATATACAACCTCCTACAATGCATACAGGCCAGAGAATAAATAGAATAGCTTTCGCGTGTAACGTGAATGCAACGGCGGCAAGCTTAATCGCGGTTGGTTGCCGTGCGTGCACGCTCGGCTACGTGCGTGAACGTACCAACGTTCGTGTATTTATACGAGAGAAAGAGAGAGAGAGAGAGAGAGAGAGAGAGAGAGAGATGTTATCGAGATCGGTGAAAAAGGTCCACTGTGTCCCCCCTTCCCATCCCTAACCATCCCTATACTATCCTATCCTATATCGCTCACGAGGAAATGGGCTCTCTCTCACTATCGAAAATACCGACGAGAATCTACGATACCCATCCACGGGGGATAGCTCTATTTGCAATTTTTTCTTTTTTTTTTTTCCTTTTCTTTTTTTTTTCCTTTTTTCTTTTGACTCCTCTCTTTTTTCTTCTTCTTCTTTTTCTTCTTTTTTCCTTCTTTTTTCTTTTTTTTTGTCCTTTTTCTTTTATTTTTCTTTCTCTTTGCATCGAGACGTGACATCGAGTTCAAAAAAGTATGTCATCGTTCTATTATCAATCAAAAAGAAAATAGAAAAGTTAAGGATTTTGAGATGGAGTAAAGGATAGGAGAGAGAGAGAGAGAGAGGGAGAGAGAGAAGTGCAAGCCTTTCTTTTCTTTTTTCTTCTTTTTCCCTTTTTATGATTAATTCCTTTCGTTTATCGATAACAACGATTGATCATAGGTAATTCGAATTGTCATATATGTTTTTTTTTTTTTTCTTTCTTTTCTTTTTCTTTCTGATAACCGGTTGCCGACTAGATTGCACGAGTAGGTCATTAATATTGGAATTTTTTCGTTTCACGATTACGTAGGATATACGATACGATTCTTAAGTACATAGATAAAGGAAGCTCGAGAAAAAGAAAAGAGAGAGAGAGAGAGAGAGAGACAGAGACAGAGAGCAAAGAAAATGAAGAAGAAAAAGCTCGATATAATATCAATTTAGAATTAGAGAGATAAGGATCGGTAATAGTATCTGTCATTAAGGAGTAACGTTGGGATGGACGAATGAGTAAAATGTGAAATGAAAATAAAAATAAGGAAAATGAAAGAAAGGAAAAAAGAAAAAGAAAAAGAAGAAGAAGAAGAAGAAGAAGAAGAAGAAGAAGAAGAAGAAGAAGAAACGATATTTTTCTATTGATATTTCTTCTTAATGCATAATTCTTCGTCTTCTTTCCTCTTCCACCTTTTTCTTTTCTTTCCTTCCTCTCTCTCTCTCTCTCTCTCTCTTTTTTTTTCTTTTTTTTTCTTTTTTTATTATAACATATTTTCAACAAGAAAGATATCGAGAAGTAAGGCCCGGGGTTTGGATTGCTGCAACGAGAAAAGGGTTCGACGAACTTTGTCGCGATGCCACGGTAGAAACGTGAAGTTTTTCTTTCTCTCTTTCTCTCTCTCCCTCTCTCTCTCTCTCTCTCTCTCTCTCTCTCTCTGTCTACGTATATGTGTGTTGTTTTTCATTTTTTCGTTTTTACTTATTTCCTTTTCTTTCCTTTTCTTTTTTTTTTTCTCCCTCGGTTCGCAAGTTATCGGGAACGAACTATATCATCGTAGTAGTCGAGCTTAAAGAGCGGTTTAACGGCAAGTGGGACGCAAGACGTAAGAGCAGAGAGCAAAGAGAGAGAGAGAGAGAGAGAGAGAGAGAGAGAGTACGAGCGCAAAACGCATGCGCTCTTCCACCCGGCAACCGACAAATCAAATATTAACATCCTCTTAATGCCGCACGCTCGGCTATAAAACCAATGTAAAACGATTCTGAGAGTCGTCGAGACTACTACGAGAGAAGAGAAAGAGAAAGAGAAAGAGAAAGAGAAAGAAAGAACGAAAGAACGAAAGAAAGAGACAAAGAAAAAGAGAGAGAGAGAGAGAGAGAGAGAGAGAGAGAGAGAGAACGAAAGAAAGAGAAAGAGACAGAGAAAGAGAGAAAGGGAGGGAGAGAGGGAGAGAGAGAGAGGGAGAGAGAGAATGAAGAGAGAAAGGAAAAAAAAAAGAAAGAGAGAGCCGAGAGAGCCGGCGATAGGGCAATCAAGAAAATGAAATCCCGGATAGCGAGGCGATTTAATCGTTAGTCCACCTGATCGCCGAATGTACGCGGTCGTGCGCGCGCGCGCGCGTGTAACCAGCCACTGAGGGAGAAGAGAGAGAAAGAGAAAGAGGGAGAGAGAGAGAGAGAGAGAAATAGGGGTGGTCGAGGGTTGGCTAGGTCTGCCTAGGGGATAGCTACACGGGATAGCGACGCGTGCGCGCGCTCCGTTTCATCGATCGATTCATCATCATCGTATTCTCTCTCTCTCTCTCTCTCTCTCTCTCTCTCTTTCTCTCTCTTTCTCTTGGTCTTTCTCTTTCTCTCTTTCTCACTCTCTCTTTTACATTCACGAAACTACGAATCGACTTTATTCCATTTTTCTTCTTTTTCTTCTTCTTCTTTTTCTTCTTCTTCTTCTTCATTTTCTTTTTCTCTTTTCCTTCTCATTTTTCTATTTCTTTCTTTTTCGATTTATCATTTACAAGAATACCGAATCATTTTCATCTCTATCCAATTGTGTTCGCATCCTTCTTGCATTCTAACACCATTTTCTTTACTTTTACTTTACTTTTCTTTTCCAACCAACTCCCCCCACCCCCTTGGCCCCCATTCTTTCGTTTTTGATCCTTCCTTCTATCGATTCTCGTTTTCCATCTTAGAATGTCATTTTTCTTCTCGTCGAATCGAATCGAATCGATGAGAACAGAATAGAACTGAACTGAACTGAACCGAATCGAATCGAATCGAATCGAATCGAATCGAACCGAACGTTCATTATCGTATTGCATTTAACATTAATAATACATTTATTATATTCGTTGTTTTATCATACGATAGACATTAAAAGAACGCGTTATAAGTATTACGAATATTCTTTTATTCAAATCGTATCTAATGAAAAATTAGATAGATAAAATCGATATATAATACTGGTTGATTATTTCGAATCATTTCGATCGAATTCTACGAAGAGAATTTGATTTTCCAAGAATCAGATAGAGATAGAGATATATAAATAGATATATGGATAGAGATAGAGATAGTGAGAGATAGAGAAAGAGAGAAGCCACTGTTGCTAGGCGGTTGAATTGCAGTCTTCTCTCTTTCTCTATCTATCTCTCTCTCTCTCTCTCTCTCTCTCTCTCTCTCTCTCTCTCTCTCTCTCTCTCTCTCTCTCTCTCTCTCTCTGGTGCTACACTTTCTATTCGCACACAAGTTCATATATACATATTTGTATCACACATACAAATGCAAACACACATACGCACACATACACAAAGACACAGAGAGAGAAAGAGAGAGAGAGAGAGAGAGAAAGATATATAGACAAATATAAATATCTATATACACACATATGTATGTATGTATATATATATATATATATATATGCGTTATGAAGCAATGCACGAGCGATTCTAATTTTTTCACAAGCATCGCTTATATAGATGGAAAAAACACGAAAATAATGCGATGAATAGGAAGATTGAAAATTTTACATTCTCGCCCGTCGGCGATGGTGGAAGCGACGACGGCACAAGCTGTGGCAAGCGGTGGCGGCAATGGCGGCTGCGTTGAGCGCGCGTAAATCCATCAAATTTTCGGCGGAAACCCCCGGCGCGATATTAGATTATGAGCCGCGTCGATGGGACGCGAAATGACGCTTCAGCTACCTACGCTAACGTTTTCATCGCAAATTTATCGAGGCAATAATTCGCGAACTGCGAAATACGCGGCGTCCACCACCGCTGCAATACACTGCCACCCTGCCATCATCACGTGTTAACCACCATGGATATTTGTTTTGTTTCTTATATATCATACATACGTAACTATTACCATCCACCGATGATAGTGATAATATATATATATATAGTGTGTGTGTGTGTGTGTGTGTGTGTGTGTGTGTGTTTATGTGAGTATATATATTTTTGTTTTTGTTTTGTTTTGTTTCGATTAATCATTAAATAATAAATCAAATAAAAAAAAAAAAATTTTCACTTTTTATTTCTTCCCTTTAAAAATATTCTAAATTGGAATTATGGATATCTATATCGGTGGTATAATACTATGTATCAATCATTTGTCCCATTCTTTTTTATTCGTAAAGTACGAGTACGTGAAATTTCAAAAAGATAGGAGCCAAATCGATTTTCATTCTGGCATTCCATAAACATTGATGCTTCTTTTTTTTTTTCAAATTCGTCACTCGGTCGACGAATATACGACGTGTAAACGGGCCAAAAAACGATTGTGATATATATATATATATATATATATATATATATATATATATATATTGTGATATATCATCATGTGATATATATATATATATACATATATTTTTTTTTCTTTTTGTATATTTCATATCTTATATGAATGTAAGAATATTCGATATACGAATATAATGAATTTTATAATATACGTAGATGATATCGATATCAATGATTCTTTATATATATATATATATATATTTAATTATTTTTTTATATATATAAATATATAAAAAAATAATTTATATATATAAATTTACGTCCGTAAAATCGTATAATTGAATAAAGCTGACATTTCGCAGTATAATCGTATGAAGTCTTATTAAATATCGCGTATTATATTTTAAGAACAGAATCATTTTCTACTCACCGATGGCCGTTTCGGGAACGTTCCGTTAGTCTGCAACAGAAAGGATAATAATAATATAAAAGATAATTATAATCTGACGTTTATCTGGGATATTGTTTTCGCGGATAGAAGTACAAAAAAAAAAAAGAAAGAAAGGAAGAAAGAAAGAAAGAAGAAATTGTTTAAAAAATGAAAAGGTGCATTTAATTCACAAGCAATGGCGAAAGTCTTTTAAGACAAAGTATCTATAAAAAGAGATCTTTTAAATGAAAAAAAAAAAAAAAAAAAAAAAAATCGAATTATCGTCCAACGAATTCGATTAAAATTTCATCTTATGTCTGATATATATTAGGAGAGTATTTCTAAAAAAAAAAAAAAAGAGAGAGAGAGAGAGATCGTTTTCACCACGCGTGCGTACGAACACGATCGTAGTGATAATATTTATCTACGTGCATAGAAAAAAAAAAAAGAGAATATATATATATATATATATATATATATATATATATATACATAAAAGGAAAAAGGACAGACAAATAGAAAAGAAATCGCGTATTAACGCGAGGAATTTGAAAAAGCAAATTGCAAAAATTAATTGAAATTGTCCGGCGGTTAAGTTTCTCTCTTTTTCCAATCCTGCGTCCTCAATCCTCCCTGTCCCCTTCCCACCACCTCCTCCTCCTCCTCCCCTCCCCCCCCCCGCTCAAATCACCACCATCTCTCTCTTCTCTCTAGGACTTTAACGATCGAGTCTCGTTCGTTTCGAAACTTTAACGCACGAACGGAATTTTTCTATTATTTCAGGAAGTAAAATACAACGGGACATTTAAACACGCGATAATAGTATAACCCGTGCAAATATTTTCACTCGTAGGAAATATACTTAAATTCCAAACGACATTTTTTTCCCTCCCTCCCTCCCCCTCCCCCACACTCTCCCGTATGCGGAAATTAGGGGAGAAAAAAAAAGCAAAAGAAAACAAAAGAGAGAGAGAGAGAGAGAGAGAGAG
This sequence comes from Vespa crabro, assembly GCF_910589235.1. NCBI lineage: Eukaryota > Metazoa > Arthropoda > Insecta > Hymenoptera > Vespidae > Vespa > Vespa crabro. The sequence goes on along the minus strand of NC_060978.1, from coordinate 1,345,022 downwards.
AGAGAAATTCCAATTTTATCTCTCGCAAAAAAAAAAAACGATGCACACGAAATGGATAAACGACTTTGTTGTTCGTTTAAAGTTAGCACAAGTTATTGCACAATCGAAGAACGTTTTTTTCTTTTTTTTTTTTTTTTTTTTCGAGTTTTGTTATTAATAAATAAAATCTAAATCGACAAATAAAATCGTTATTAAATGGAATGATTTTTTTTTTTTTTTACTGAACGTACAATCTGTAGGAAAAAATATGTAAACATATACACTAGCGCGCGCGTAAATATTATATACATATACGTATTAAACGTATTTTTATTACTATATATTTTTGTAATTATTTACTTATTAGTATATTTTTTTTTCTTTTTATTTATTTATTTATCATTATTATTATTATTATTATTATTATTATTATTTATTCGTAGGAAAAATCTAAGATACAAATCTGATAATAATTCTGATGCGTTCTAACGTAATTAAATGCAGAAAAATATATTATATTTACGTGTCTGTTTGAACACATGTTCAAAAGGTTTTAAAATCTCCTTTACCATCTCACCTACATCAAACTCGATCCCTCCCTCTTTCCCCGCTCGCTCGATCCATTCGAATTCGAATTTTCGAAGTGGGACATCGTACAAATAATGCCGCGAATAAGCGACAAACGTGCCCGAACCTGGCAACGTTTTTCTAGACGCACAAGATCTTTCCCAACGGAAACGTGCTCCGAATTCATAAACGCTCTCTTTCTCGACGATATTTTCCTTTGCATGCTTGTGCTTGCACGCTTCCGAAAGGAGGGAGGATTATTCGGCCACGAAGCCGGGAAGAACTCAAAAGGACCATTGAAAATCTTGAAAGTTCGACAAAATTTTCACGACAATACTTGGATAACGATAACGAATTTTTATAAATCATTATAAATATTTAATAGGATAAACGTGAAGTATTTTACGGTTGTAACAAAAAAAAGAAAAAAGCAAAAGAAGAAAAAACAAAAGAAAGTAGAAATAAAAGCGTCCTTTCAGTTTTACCAATCCTTGGTATTATTTTTTGAAAGAGAAAATTATCATTCGTGCATTTATCTTTATCGATTATTACGTAATCTAATGATAATTATGCAGAAAAAAATACGAAGAGACAATGTGAACAATGTAGCCTTTCGATAAAACGATTGTTTTCACGCGTAACTTCCTCTATTATTTGTTTTTCGTTCTATACGAGGAGACTTTTGAAAGGTTCGTAAATGAGAAAGAAAGGAGACAAAAAGAGTCGGGGGGAGGGAAAAATAAAAACAATAACAGACAAGAAAAAAAAAAAGAAAAAGAAATAAAATAAAGCATTGCCAAAGAGAAATAATTGAAAAATAATATAAAACAATATCACTTATATCCCAAATCGTGATCTAATTTTCTCTTTCGCTATATAATAGATTTTCTAAGTTCTTTCACGTACGAGGAAGACATTAAGTTAGTATTATCCAATAATACCTCCTTCTATTTATCCCTATATTTATCCCTCGTGCACTTTTATAATGTCACAAAGTTTGAAGGAAAAAAAAAAAAAGAAAGAAAGCAAAAAAAAAAAGAAAAAGAAAAAAAGAATTAGAAAAGAAGCGATCTTCGATCAACCACCCCTGTTGTGTTAAACCACATTGAAAAGCTTCAAGATCGGTCGGTAGAGCATGCGAAAACTATACCACGTATGTATGTATGTACGTACGTACGTAAATACGTACTTTCTTCCTCTTTCGATAAACGCGTATCCGCCTTTTATTTATAGTGCTAAAACCCGCTGGTTGCTATGCGCGTAGAACCACCTCGGTCGAAGTTAAAACGATGCACGACGCCCTCCTCCTTCCACCTCCACCTTCACCTCCTCCACCACCACCATCACCACTTCCTTCCTCCAGCTCAACCTTCTCCACCTCCACCTCCTCCACTACTACTGCCACCAACATCACCATCACCACCTCCACTACATATGTACATTACCACCCTCTCTTCTTCCTTATGGTTGTCGGGCCCGTCGTTCTGCTACGTCGAATGTAATAGAAATTTATTTACATACGAACGAAGCAAATTTCTCTCTCTCTCTCTTTCTCGTATAAACGATCGATCAACATAAATATAACGCGGGAAGAGTATAAAAAAAAAAAGGAAAAAGAAGTACGAAAGAGAAAAGGGTCAAAAGTATTGTAGGTAACAAGTTATTCAGACGAAAGAGATACACACACACACACACACACACACACATATATATATATATATATACATGTACACGTACACACCCATTCCCTCTTTTACCCCATCGATAAAATAAAAATATAATCCATGAGTAACTAGGTAGATTCAATGCTCCCTCCTCCTTAATCTTTTTTTTCTCTCTCACTTTTATGGATACAATTATTAACGAAAGAGATACGAAGAAACTGTAACTTCCTCTTTTCTCTTTTCAATTTTTTGTTTTTACACAAATGTCATCTTATCGTCCTATCATTTAAATATATACGCAGAGAAAAGAAATATATATTCCTGAAGAGGGGAGGATGGAAGGTGGAGGAAGAGTGGGAGGAAGAAGGTTGATAAGAAAATTTTCACAGATGTAAATGTAACTTACTTCGACAATACAATCAGATGATCTCTCCGTGTGTTATCTGTCTCTGATCCGTGGTATCGAAAAGAGACGAAGGGCGCTTCTTTTTTTTTCTTTTCTTTTCTGTTCTTTTTTTAGAGGGTAAAGAAGATCCGTCTCGAGTGAAAGGAGAACGGTCGGGAGGGGTGGGGGGGGTGAGGGGGGCGGGTCGTCTCCGGATGTTAAGAAAGCGCGACACGTGTTTGGTAAAGAAGGAAGCCCGTAGTCGTTTGTTTGTTCCTGACCTCGACTAACGCGTAAGATGCGAAAGGAAGGAGGTCAGATGGGAATGGGATTTGGGATGGGATGGGGTGAAGTCAGCTGAGGTGGGAGAAAGTTGAACGAAAGATTCCTTTTTCTGAGCGTCGTCCAAGAATCTCATGTTCCTTCTCCTCCTCCTCCTCCTCCACCAACTCCTTCTCTCGTTATCGTTCATTATTATTTGTGAACGCACCGTGCGCTCTTTTCAATTTTTACGCGACAAACGATTCCTTTTTCTTCTTTTCTTTTTTCTTTTCTCCTTTTTTTTTTTGTTTCTTTTTTTTTTTTTTTTTTTTTTTTTGTTTCTTTTTTTCATTTGCAAATCATCAAAAAACGACGATCCTACAAAATTGATAAAATAATAGATATTTTATTCGCATGTAATACGTATATATGTATCTATGTATGTTTGCATGTATATGTGTGTGTATGTATGTATGTATGTATGTATATATGTATGTATGTATGTATGTATGTATAAGATAATAAATGTATAACTACGTATATATATATATATATATATATATATATATATCTGTAGATATGAGTAAAAGAGATGGAAGGAAAAAAAATTAATAATAATAATAATAATAATAATAATAATAATAATAATAATAATAATAATAATAATAATGATAATAATAATAAAAGGAGAAAGAAGAAAAATATGGCTGGTACCTCGATCGATTTTTTCATTTATTTTTTTATGTATACGTACGTGTAGGGAGAATACGCGTTGTCTATCATTAAATATACGTAGAAAAAAAAAAGGATGAAAGAAGAAAAAAGGAAAAAAAAAAGAAAAAAAAAAAGAAAAGAACGGAAAAGGATGCCTGGTACCTCGATCGAATTTTTTTTTCTTTTTTTTTTTTTTCTTTTTTTTTTTTTATTAATTTATTTATACACAGGGGAATGGATATGTCCCCAGGAAATGTGTACGTCAGGATTTTTATGGAATCTAACGATTTTTCTTTTTTTCTTTTTTTCTTTTTTTCTTTTTTTTTTTTCTTTTTTTTTTTTTTTTGTTATAGAAAAACGTCGGAACGAATACTCATCGTATATTCTCAATTAGATTTGAATTTAACCAACCATCCCCTTTTAAAAAGTTTTAAACGTTAACGCGGTTAATAAAGCGAAAAATCAATTTGAGAGAGGATCTTTTAATTGTCTCTTTATGAATTTATCTTCTTTATTTTCTTTTCTTTCCTGTTTTTTTTCTTTTTTTTTTTTTTTTTGTTTTTTTTTCCTTTTAATTAATTCGTAGTCAATAGTTCAATAGAGGAGAAGAAAAAATGCATTTCGAGTTTAAGATCGAAAAGAGAACATCTATTCGTTCCATTGAAATATTCAAAATGTTTTATCTATCCGTCCGTGCACAAACGACAGTAATAAAATCTTTGCTCGATGTATGTACATCGAAAAAAATTCAGGAGTAACGTCGTCCGAATGTCTATTCCTATGAACACGTTGTATATATATATATATATATATATATATATATATATATATATATATATATATCGGTAACAAAATTATTACTCAACTCTATTTATTTAAAAATAATTTGACCGAAGAAGTCGTCGTGTATGATTACTTTTGATTTAAATCAGAGGAGACGGACATTTTTATCCATTAATATGATTTTTGTTTTCATCTCTTTTTTTCCCATTCCCCTTTCCTTTTTTTTTTCTCCATTCTTTTTTTCTCTCTTTCGTATTTTCCTACGGGAATATTTACAATCCGAAATGTATTCCGTCCCCCAATCCCGGTTGCTTCGTTAGAATAATTCTTCGGCAGGAATGACAGTCGAAGAATATCGTCAGATTACGACCGGGGATTCACGGACGGGAAAAAAAAGAAAAAAAAAGAAAAAAAAAGAAAAAAAAAAAATAATTCTCGATGTAACAAACCGAGCGATGATTTTATTACGCTCGTCCGAGGAACGACGACGCAGGCACACATTTTGGAATATTTTGAAATGAACCGCAAGAGATTTGTTGTTTATTAATTTATGAAATTCGAAATACATTTCCTTTTCTTTTCTCTTTTCTTTTTATTATTTTTTTTTTTTTTCGAACTATTATGGCTTACATATTTATAAAAAGAAGAAGAAGAAGAAGAAAACAAAAAGAGACAAACAGTACGATCGTAAAGATAATCGTCGAATGATCGTTCGAACGCGATAACACTCAGTTTTATCCCCCATGTATGGCCCAACCCCATTGACAAAAGATATAAGTCGAAAAATGAATGAATTTTCTTAACTTAGTTATCTATCTTTGTTCCTCTCATCACCCTAATCTCATCCCCCCGGTTTTCCATTACTAAAACGAAATTGACGGGATCTCTGGATCTTTTTCTTTTTTTTCCTCGAAAATATCACTTAGATCTCTGCGATAATCCTGATGGACACTTTTACCGTTTGGGACAACTCTCTACGTATATAAACTTAAATGTATATCGCTACATATACATTTACAATACATACAATATGTATTGTTATATATACGTGTATTGTGTATGTATACATATATACGTATGTATGTACGTATGTATGTATATAAAAGGGATGAAAGAAAAATAGTTGATACATAATGATCATTATCTTCGTCAGAGGGAAATGCTCTTTTCTTATTTGAAAAGTCTCTCTCTCTCTCTCTCTCTCTCTCTCTCTCTCTCTTCACACAAATACATACAAACACACGCATAGAGACATACATGCAAAGTTACACGAACGAACTAACACAATGTTCCGACCGTCGTCCCCTAATAATCGCGCTAATCGTCGGCGCGTGAAACGGAACTCCGAAAGGAGAGAGAGAGAGAGAGAGAGAGAGAGAGAGAGAGAGAGAGAGAGAGAGACATGGATGTAGAAGTGAAAGGAGGGCGGTCTGATGCGCGTCGAATTTCATGCTCTCGTCGTTTATCCGTCAGGAAAATCAACGTCGCTCGTACGTACACAAAGGCGAATAAGGGAGGAGAAGAAGAGGGAGGGGGCAGGGGAGGAGAGGAAACGAAGAAGGAAGAGAAGAAGGAGGAGGAGGAGGAGAGGGAGGAGTCCCAAAAGCTCGTTTTCGATCGACATTCTGAACGTTCGTTTCGTTTCGTTTCGTTTCGTTTCGTTTCGTTTCGTTTAGTTTCAGTTTCACGGTTAACTGGAGTGGAGTAGTGTATTTCGCTTTTCGACGATACGAAAAGAAAATCAAAAGTAGTAACAGCTGTCAATCGAACGCGGGGGTGACATACTTTTCGATCGTTTTTCAACGACGTCGATCGAGGACCGTCGTTTCAAGGGTTTGAGGAGAGAAGGAGGAGGAGGAGGAGAGTTGATGGGACGGGAGGTGCCGACCGGCTCCCTGTCCGTCTGTCCGTCCGTCTGTCTGTCTGTCTGTCTTTCAACCTTTTTCCTCCTCTCGCCCATCACCCCTTCTTTGAAGTTCGCCAATCCAGACGCGAAAACAACGATCAGACCGATAACGATCTACCAAAAAAAAAAAAAAAAAAAAAACGTTTCTCGGAATTGACGCCATCCGCAGCCCATTGTCGTTAGGGAAAAAGAAAAAAGGCAAAAAAAGAAAAAGGAAGAAAAAAGAAAAAAAAAGGGAGAAAAGAAAAAACACTTCTTTTTCTTTTTTTTTTTTTTTTTTGTTTGTTTACGAACACGTTCCTACGAGTAAAAATTCTTCTATAGTAATCTTCTACTTTTGTTAACTCTTTCCTATTTTATATCTATTATTTGCAAAAGAGAGAGAGAGAGAGAGAGAGAGAAAGAGAGAATGATGATGACAAGGAATGAATCGCGAATAATTATTTTCATTTATATGTGATTCATTTATATGTGTATATATATATATATAATTAAGTTAATTAAGAAAAAAAATAGAAAAAGAAAAAGAAAAAAAGGAGAGTAATTATTTTCACTTATAAATAATATACATACATATATATATATTAAAACAGTAAAGATTACATAAAGAAAAATAAATTTCGCATCGTATGAATTTACATTTTTATTTATTTATTTATTTATTTATTTATTTATTCAATCTTTTAATTTTCGTAAAAATCGAATCTATTGTTTGTTCGCGTGCTTATATATTTGAGTTAACGATATATGTCTATCGATCATTATCTTTTCCCGTCTACGCGATATATAATTAAATAATTCAATAATTACCAAATAAAACACGTAATTATATTAAGAGAAATCTAATAGAATACGAGAGAGAAGAGAGAAAGAGAATATGAAGAGTGAGAGAATGTGTATGTGTGTGTATGAGAGAAAGAGAGAGAAAGAGAGAGAACAGAAATTTCCTCGTTTTATCTACAATTAAACGTGATAATAATATAAACAAAAATAATATCATTGATTATTTGATCCATTAATTGAATATACATATATATATATATATATATATATATATATATATATATATATAACATTCTACTCTTTCTTACTCTCTCTCTCTCTCACTCTCTCACTCTCTCTCTTTCTCTCTAAACTAAATCCGTTAGCTATTTTCATAAAAGGAATAGAAACATTCGGTTTCCGTCGGGTCCGTTAGATCTCGATCGAATTTCCATTTTCGATCGACAATATAACAGACTAATCGAGTTTTCGTCTTTACGTAATAGTAGTAAGTAATAGTAACAGTAGTAATAGTAATAGTAATAATAGTAGTAATAGTAATAATAGTAGTGAATTTATCCATTCTCCTCTTCCTCACACACACACACACACATACCTCCCTCTCTCTCTCTCTCTCTCACACACAACTCTTCCTTTTTTTGCCTTCCGTTCTTCCTTCCGTTCTCTTGTATATCCCTCTTAACGCTTGTTCACTTTTTCTCGCTCACTCTTTAGTATCAGCCACAGAGAGAAAATAATCGGAAAGAATTGTACTACGTACTAAACGTACGTATGGTACGCGTCTACCTCTTTTTTCTTTTCTTTTTTTTTTTTTTTTTTTCTTTTTTGTTTACATACACGTAAATAATATTATACGTATACGCAGAAATCTAGAATATATTTCCGCGTGTAGAAACGCGTTTGATAATGCTATTGTCGTTGTTGTCTCCGTCGTTACGACCGTGACTTGGATGGATAACACTGGTCCGTTCGTCGTACCCGTTGAATCGTATCGTTTCTGATCTTTCACCGATTCCGTGATTGTCTCTTTTGCTCGTTAAAAAAAGGAAAAAAAAAAAAAGAAAAAAAAAAAACAAAAAACAAAATAAAGAAAAGAGAAAAACAAGAGAGATAGAATGATTTTCCTTCGAACTATAGTGAACGGACGTTAAAGTTTTAACACGATTGTCGTTGAGTAAGGGAGACATCGACAAAAAAAAAAAAAAAAAGAGAAAAAGAATAGGAAAGAAAACAAAAAGGGATGGAAAAAAATGGGAACAATAAAAAAAAAAAGAAAAAGAAAAGAAATAATTAAAAATGAAAAAGAAAGAAAGGAAGAAAGAAAGAAAGAAAGAGGAAAAGAGATATTCTTTTCTACGTGTATACTCTGGAAAAAAAAAAAAGAAAACTCATCGTGAGTTCGTTCCCGTACCATAACTTCTCTCTTTCTCGTTTCTTTTTTCTTCACCGTTTTTGGCTCTTCTTTCGGTGGTTTTTATGGTTGACGGAAAAAGAGAAGGAAGGAAGGAAGGAAGGAAGGAAAGAAAGAAAGAAAGAAAGAAAGAAAACGAAAGAGAGAGAGAGAGAGAGAAAGAAAGAGAGAACTGCATAGTATTTCTCTCAAGGTACGTTGAAAACGAGGCAAATCTCTGGAGGCTAGAAAAACGTAAAGAAAAGGAAGAAAGAAAGAAAGAAAGAAAGAATGAAAGAAAGAAAGAAAGAAAGAAAGAAAAATAAAAAAAAAAAGAAATAAAAAAGAGAGAGAGGGGAAAAGATACACGGCAAAGTGCCATTAGCAAAATTGCCGGAGCAAAAGTCCGACTTGCGAAGGAAAAAGAGAGAGAGAGAGAGAGAGAGAGAGAGAGAGAGAGAGAGAGAGAGAGAGAATAATAAAAGAAAGAGGGAGAAGGAGAAAGAGAGAAAGAGAGAGAGGGAGAGACAGATAGATAGATAGTCTGAAGAAACTGACGATGTCGAGGATTGAAGGAGACGCTGATGTCCTGTCCTTATCCGTTCGCGGGAAAAGACACGAATCTTTATCTTTATCTTTCTATGATATATAGAAACTTAAAGAACTTCAAACGTTGCCGCCTACGCTATTCCAATTGAACAGAGAATGAAATCATACGAACAATAAAATACAATGCAATCAATAACGATAACAATAATAAAAATAGTACAACAAAATACAATCAATCAAAGTTTATTTCAATCTATATCGACAACTATTAAAACTCAGGATTCTATTCCTTTCATCGTCTTCGTCTTCGTCTTCGTCCTTTTTTGCCCCTCCCCCTCCTCGCCTCTCCTCTCCTCTTTCATTTTATTTAAATTTTTTTTACCCTTTCTTTTTCTTCTTCATTCACTTCTTCTTTCTTCTTCTTCTTCTTCTTCTTCTACTTCTTTTTGTTTTTTTTTTTTTTTCTTGAGGACGAAAAGAATATGAGAACGAGACGAGGATGTCGAGAGGACAATGAAGACCATCGAGTTTACGGAGAATCGAGCTAACGACGAATGAGAAAAAAAATGAGAGAGAGAGAGAGAGAGAGAGAGAGAGAGAGAGAGAGAGGAAAGAGAGAAAGAAAAGATAGTGTTCGTCTTGTCCTCATCCTCTGTCCTCGGTCCTCGTCCTCGTCCTCGACCTCGACCTCGGTTAAGGTTATGACTCCGAACGATCTTTGATCGTCGTTAACTCGAGAAGAACCAACGAAGAATCTTTTTTCTTTCATTATCTCAGCAACAAGGTGCTGATATAATAAATGTTCAATAAAAGTGTGCATGATATATAATATGTATATATATATATATATATTTTTTTTTTTTTTTTTTTATCAGGCCGATCCACGTTTTCTTGCCATTTTTGTTTGTTCCTTGTTTTTATTTCTTCGAAGTACGAAAAAAAAAAAAGAAAAAAAAAAGAAAAGAAAAAAAATGATCATCATTATCACCATCAAACGTATTTGAATCTTATTAAATAAATTCTCCTGGACTTCTTTTATTTTCTCTTTCTTTTCTTTTCTCTTTTGTTCTCTTCTTTTTCTATTTAATTCTTTCTTTTTTCTTTGAATTTTTAATGTTTAATTTTTTTTCCTCTTTTTCTTTTTTTTTTAAATCCCCCACCCCAACCCTCAATTAGAACCGTTATAACACCTGACAGATTCATTAAACGTTCGTTTGTTTATCAAGATACACTGGATAAATGAATAATATAATTAATTGGTTAATTAATTATAAGACAAGCACAATTATTTTTACGTTGTTTAGAACAATTAAGAAACTTTTTAATTCCATTATCGGTTGGCAATCTTAAGGAAAAAATTTACGATCGCATCGGAAATTCGAATATCGTTTGCATTAATACTACAATTATTTTACAAACAATTATAACTTACATATATATATATATATATATATA
>NC_060978.1:1327086-1329586 GCF_910589235.1 Vespa crabro | reverse complement strand
TGTGGAATAAGGGATATATAGGATAGAGATAGTTATACTACACCGTTGACGATGGTACGCGTCAACTCGTCCAAAAATCTTCCTTCAACAACGTTGCTCTTCTCATTAACGAGGGAAACCACCGTGACCGACAACGACAACGACAACGACAACGACAACGACAACGTCAACGACGACGATCAACGAAGACTCTCTCTCGTTCGTTCGTTCAGCTCATTCGTTCAGCTTCGTAAGAACGTTCGAGTTTCCCTTTTCTCTTCTAAAACTCTATCCATCCGAAATCTAATTTTTCTTTCTACCTCTTTCTCTCTCTCTCTCTCTCTCTATCTATCTCTCACCCTATCTCCCTCCCCCCTCTCTTCCCTTTCCCTCTAGCGAGAATTTCAAGAAGTAGATATGTAGAAACTATATTAATGCCTTGAAATAAAGTTTCCTCTTTCTGTCTCTATCTCTCCCTCTCTGTCTATATATATATTTCTTTTTTCCTCTCTCTCTCTCTCTCTCTCATTTTATATTCTTCGATTACTTTCATTAATCTTCACACACAGTGAGTATAGAGAAGCGTTTGACTTTCCTAAGCCACGTTCTATTCTAGCTTCCGTTTCACAAGCGAAGGTGACTGCACCTGCTCGTTGGCTTCCTTCCAACATTCGATGACTCCTCTCTCCTTTTCTCCCTCTCTTCCTCTCCCTCTCTCTCTCTCTCTCTCTCTCTCTCTCTCTCTCTCTCTCTCTCTCTCTCTTTCTCTTACTTTTTTTTTTTTTCGTTTCGTTTACAGACTTTAACGGATTTATCGTTCGCTATGGAACAACGATTTTCTTTGTTCCTCTATCCTTTTCTTTTTTTCTTTCTTTCTCCTTCTTTTTTTATATATAAATATATATATATATATATATTTTTTTTGTGTCCTTTTCTTTTTTCTTTCTTTTCTTTTCTTCTTTGTTTTTCTTTTTTTTTATTTTTTTCTTTTCTTTTTTTCCAACAAGAAACGCGCAAAGGTAAAACGTGTTCCGTTTCTGTATCCCCGTTCGAAGTTACGATCTTCTGGCATAACTTTTCAATGTTTCAATCATGAAAATAAACGTAAGGGAAAGCAACGAGAGAGAAGGAGAGAGAGAGAGAGAAAGAGAGAGAGGTCGATCGAATTCGTTATGATCGCGCGTGCTCATTAGCGGATTTCACCGTCTTTCGTTTTGTGGATCACGTTTCGATGATTACCCGTTGTCGAATAAACGAATAAACGAAAGCTTTTATACGTAGTAGTTAAGTTGTATATAATTAGAGAGAGCGAAAGAAAGAAAGAGATAAAGAGAGAGAGAGAGAGAGAGAGAGATCTCTGTTATACCGTAATTATTTAATCGTCTTACCACGAGTTCTACTTTCGTTTCTATTTCGATCAATTTGACGGTAGAGAAGAACGGCATCTCTCTCTCTCTCTCTCTCTCTCTCTCTCTTCTTCTCTTTCTATCTCTATAGTTCATTGTTCGAGAAACGTTCATTTCGCGTCACGTTGTTTCTACCTTAAATGGTTACGACGACGATCGCGAGCATTCTTTTTCTTTATTTTTCTTCTCTTTCTGTTTTCTTTTTCTTTCATTTCCTCCTCTCCCTCCCGCCGCCGCTCTACCCCCCCCCCACCCCCCACCCCCGCTCCCTCGCGCATTTTTTATTTTCACACATAATATAAGTCGTATAAAAATTCTTCCTTTTTCTCTTCGAAGATGTTGATGACGATGACGTATTTCCGTTCACACGGCAGCAACACGACGTTTCTGTCATTCGTGGGATACGATTTAACGATTTAACGATTTATATATTATTATTCGATGTTTAGAAATTATATTCGGTCGATAAGTCTATCAATGAGTTAGACGAACAGTAAGTCTAATATATAATTTTAATTTCTTAATTATATAAGACGTTGTGTTATTTAAAATCAGAAAGAATTCAATCGAAAGTTACAAATCTATTTTTTATAAAACGATAACAAAGACGACAAACCTGCGATAATGGGAAGGTGGATGGATCGGCATAGAAGATGAATATTTTTCTTTTGTGGAAATAAAATTAAAAAGATATGCATGTCCATTCATTCATTCATTCATTCATTCATTCATTTATCTATCTATCTATCTATCTACTTATTTATCTGTATATGTATATGTATCAATTTCATCAGATTAAAAAAAATTCTCTCTCGAACAGAAACCTATCGAATAATTTCAATTTATTTTACTTGCATTTTTCTTCGTTATGTAGTTTAACCATTATTAATAATGCACTTGCAAGTAAACACTATTTACTTAGTTATTTCAAAGTTATATATATATATATATATATATATATACATAGTATGCGCGGTTGTTATATGCCAACAACGTCCTACTCGAGATATTTCTTCAGGAACGTAACAGTTAAGTAAACAACCATTTGCGAGATTCATAGTGTATCGCACGTTGCTTTTAACGTTCGAGACGATACAATGGAGAAACGCGGGTAA
>NC_060978.1:1317086-1322086 GCF_910589235.1 Vespa crabro | reverse complement strand
AAGAATAAAGATCTGACTCTTTCGTCGTGATTGATGGATTAAACTAATATAAAAGAAGAAAAAAGGAAAAGTGTTAATCGTTTTTTTTCTGGTTTTTTCTTTTTTTTTTCCCACGGCTTTAAATAAGGATTATCATCATAGACACTCCTTTAATCTTCTCTCTCTCTCTCTCTCTCTCTCTCTCTCTCTCTGTCTTTTTGCCCTCTCCCCTTATTTATTCTTCCTTTCAATTCTTTCCTCGCTATTTCGCTTTCTTGACGTCGCCTTTTGAACCTTAGCTCTTAAATCACAAGAATAAAAACAGACAATAAAATATAATATCTCCTTGAGTGAATAATGAATAGAGGAAGAGAGAGAAAAAAAAAGGAGAAAACAAAACGAAACGCAAAAAAAAAAAAGAAAAAAAAAGAAAAAAGAGGTAAAAAAAAGAAAAGAAGAAGAAGAAAAAAAGAAAGAATAGACAAAAAGAAGAGGAATGAGAGACAAAAACAAACATGAAACGAACGATGAAACGTCGATATTGAAGGACGTAGAATCATTAAAAAAGAAAAAAAAAAAAAAAAAAAGGAAAGAAAAAGGAAAAAAAAAACGAAGAAAAAAAAAAAAAAGAAATAAATATTAATGCTTGAAAAAACGAACGTAAATTATTGTCACTTATACGGTATAAAAATGAATCCAAAGTTTAACGATGATTAAAACGATACGATACGTAATTTTACACGTATACGTTTGTTACGTATAAGACACATACGCATACACATTCGTTAATTCTCGTCGTAATCGTTATCATAGAGCCGTTCTCGTTGTCGTCGTCGCCGTAGAGAAATTTGGCGAAATCGTTCGAACAGAAGAAACCGTGTGCAACCAACGAAGCACGAGTAGAAAGGTACATAGAGGTACGTTCATTCTCGTCGGCCGAACTTTTTACTCGGAGGGAAGAAATCGTCGTTCCGGATGGTTCGAAGGCGCGGATTATATCCGACAGACCGTGTGCGGACAGAGAGAGAAAGAGAGAGGGAGAGAGAGAGAGAGAAGGGTAGCGCGACGCCCGTCGTCGTAGTCGTCGTCGTCGTCGTCGTCGTCGCCGCGTCGTCGCCGCTCCCGATCGTGCTCGTAATATTTCATCGAGGAACAAAGTAGTGCCTTCCCCAAACCTTCCCTCACTCCCGCCCCTCCTCCTCGCCGAACCACCCTCTCCTCAACGTCTTGCAACAGTAGCGCGGAGGCTAACAAAAACGCGTACATAAGCGGCTTGCCTTCTCTCCTTTACTCTCCTCGTCGCGAGAGAAACGCGCCAGAGAAGAGAATTACGAGCTTTTTCGAAGAAAAATCGTTACTAGAGTAAGAGTTCGTAAGATAGAGGATAGAAAGATAGATATAGATAGATAGATAAAAAGAGAGAGAGAGGGAGGGAGGGAGGGAGGGAGGGAGGGAGAAAGGGTGAGGAAAAGGAGAGAATCTTCTTTAAGATCCTTTCGTTGGAAAATACTCGGTTGCTTTGAGTCGAAGAGAGAAATAATCGAATTATCACGCTTGAAAATAGATGAATTGGGCGAGAGTGTTAGAAAGAGATAGATAGATAGATAGATAGATGGAATAGATAGTTAGATAGATAGATAGATAGTTAGAAAGAGAGAAAGAGAAAAAATAAAATAGAAAAAGAGGCAAATAGTAAAGAGTAAGGGTTACGTGGAGCCTATCAAGAAGAGCCGTTCGCTTTGTCAACATTCTAGATACTCCTGTGTGTCGGAAGAGTAACGAATCGAGACAGAAAGAGAGAGAGAGAGAGAGAGAGAGAGAGAGAAAGAGAGAGGGAAGAGCAACTCGAAACGGTCCAATTAATTCGTTCATTCCGTACGAGTAGCACGATTTTTCCGGGATCACCAGCGAAAGACGTTGTCCTCGTCGTCGTCGTCGTCGTCTTTCTCTTTTATATTCTTCGAAAGGAAAATCAACGGCGCGTCGAACGAATCAAATTGAATCGAATCGAATCGAATCGAATCGAATCGAATCGAATCGAATCGAATTGAATCGATCGTTCGGAATCATTACCTTTTGTTCTTTCATTCTCTCTGCTCTCTTCTTTCTCTCTCTCTCTCTCTCTCTGTCTCTCTTGAGATCTAATTTCGTCGACATAAATCTTCGATCGAGTAAGATTGTAAGTTCGTGTAAAATCTGAGTAGGCAATCTTATAACAGGATGATCGACCAAACTAAAGTCAAAGTTTCCGAGAGAAATAGATGGATAGAAAGAGAGAGAGAGAGAGAGAGAAAGAGAGAGAAAGAGAGAGAGAATCTTTATCGTTCGTTCAGGAAAAGTTCTCGGCTTTGACGAATCACGCGAAAGCTCGATAGAAATGGCGGCGAAGGGATAGAGAAGCCTACTACACGCCCGTAAGGTACGGTCCATTTAACCGATCAAAAGAACGTGATTTATGTTCCGCGAATTAACGACGGGGACAGTCGGGACCGACTGAAATAGAAGGCACGGTTAGATAGCTAGGTGCATGTACTCGCCATGCTAGAATGGAGATACAAATTGTATATATGTACATATATATATATATATATGTATGTATGTATGTATGTATGTATGTATGTGTAATATGTATATATATATATATATATATAACTTTAGGTATCTATATCTAGTTTTTAGTCATTAGACCGTGACAGAGTCGGAAACGATAATTACTTTCGTCTTTACTCTAGTTCCATCATTCATTTCCTATTCTCTCGTACTAATTCCTATAAATCTTTTTGATTGATTTTTAACATTAATGTTAAAAATCTTTCGTTTCGTCAACATCATAATCTTTTATTCCCTATAATTTTCTTTAATTATTTTCTCTTTAATCGCAGGAAGAAACTTAGATTTCATGCGATGATCGAAGTTTCCTAATCTCTTTTTTAATCGATCTAGTCGAAAAAGGAACTGCCAACTCTTTCATAGAGTAATACAATGATATATATATATATATATATATATATATATATATATATATATCTTTTTCTATCCACCGTTCTATCTTCCGACCATCGCCAGAAACCAAAATTCGCGAGATATGAAATTCAAATGGGGAATTTAACGCGCTATCCTCTTGCGCGCAAACCCATCTCGATTATTCAACGAACGTTTGCTCGAGATACTAGTGCGAGTCTCGTAACCCCGAGGCGTGTCTGCATTTTTCACCATCCAATCCGTTCGTTTATGGCAATGCTCCTTTGAAAAGGTATGGAGAAGGGGAGATCGGGGTGGAGGGTATTCTCTCCTTTCCGAATTCGATCGAAAATTCAGCATTACTGCGAAAGAAGATAGTATCATTTCGTTCTATCCTTCTATGTCTCTATCTCTCTCTCTCTCTCGATCGTCATTTTCGAAGACCAACGTTAATCTTTTATCTCTTTTCTAATATCCTATGCAGTCAATCGTGAAGTCATACACATAGATGAAGCTTGTTGAATGTCTTATAGATTCAACAACTCATACATACAAATAATATGTGTACACACACACACACATATATATATATATATTTGTACATAAAGAGAGAGAGAGAGAGAGAGAGAGAGAGGGAGAGTTATATGTAAGAGAGTGTACTCTTATAACTATCGTTCTATCTATCTCTCTTCTACCGAAGTAAAGGACGATAGCACATAGTAATTACGAGACGCCAATCTTACGAATAAAGCAACACTTTCATTTATCGTGTGCGTGCCGTTATATTACGATAAGCCAACCGTCATCATAGTCGTCGGAGTCGTCGTCCGCCGTCATGGGTTTGACGAATGAATTTTTCGAATGGCTATCGAACGGTTGACCTTTTGACATCATCTTCTTCTCCTCCTCCATCTTCTCCTCTCTTCTTCACCTCCCACATCTTTCTCCTTCGTCTTTTTCTTTTTCATTTTTTTCTTCTTTTTTCATTCTCTTCTTTTTCTTCTTCTTCTTCTTTTTTTTTTTTTTTTTCATCTCAACACATTTCCCGTCCTATCTCGAAAACTTCCGAATATCGATTTCACTCTGTACGTGGTGGGGGATAAAGTCGGTGGTGGGAGATAGAGGATAGGGGTGGGTAGGGGGAATAGAGGGGATGGGGGGAAAGTTTGCGCATTCACAAAGAACGATAATAATAATATAAATCAACAAAGTAGCTGCTGTTTTATAGCAGGAGGAAGAAGGCAAAAGGAGTCTCGGTGTAGTTCTTCGACGACGTAGATTAATCCATGGGGAGGGGAGGGGGGAAGAAGAGTTTCGAAGACTTTAAGGAAGGGAGAGAGGGAGGGGGAGGGATGGAAAAAATATGCATATAATTTTTGAAAATAACGACTAGAATAATATGTACCACTCGCAATTCGTCCTTGGCTACTGTTACTATTGTTTCTGATGTTCACTCTATCTCTCTCTCTCTCTCTCTCTCTCTCTCTTTCTATCTATCTATCTATCTATCTTTCTCTCTTAGCATTCGTCAAAGAAAAATGGCATCGGTCGTCCCTGAGTCGCGAAGATTCTTCGCTCGTAAAAAGTTTACGAGAATAACTCCACACTAGAAGAGAAATTCAATTTCGTGGTACCGTTCTCCATGAGCAACAAAGAAGGAAGAAAAAGAAGAAATAGAAGAAGAAGAAGAAGAAGAAGAAGAAGAGGAAGAAAAAGAAATTGAGGACCGGTCAGCTAGTTAGCTAGCTAGCTAGCCAGCCAGCCAGCCAGCCAGCCAGCCAGCCAGCCAGCCAGCCAGCCAGCCAACCAGTCAGTCAGTCAGTCAGTCAACCAGCCGACGAGTTTCGTCGAGCCGATGAAAACGAAATCCATCCGAGTTTCTATCAATCTTCATTTTCTTTTCGTTACGATAAAATATCATCCATCTTTGGAATTCGAAATAACCGAACGAATTATTCTCTTTCTCTCTCTCATCCCTCCTTTATATATATATATATATGTATACATATGTATATAAGGGTTATTTGTTAATCGATTCGAATTCACAAAGAACGAATGTT
>NC_060978.1:1304586-1314586 GCF_910589235.1 Vespa crabro | reverse complement strand
ACGGTCGCGAACGTAAATCTTTCGTTACTACTGCATATTTATTTGTCTATATTGAAATTTAAACGTTGTCAAAGAAACGTCGAAAAAAAACAAAGGAAAAAAAAAAAAAGAAAAATGAAGCAAAATAAAAAGGAAAAAGAAAAAGGAAAACGTTAATGGAATTTTTCATGGAAATATTGTAAATGTTCATTTGAAAATGTTCTTTTTTCATATCTCCTTTATCGATTTAATCGTTATATTGGACGATACCGTTCAATCGTATTAGAAAAAGTTTTTGATTTTAACGTAGAGAATTTTCTCGTTTGAATAGCGCAGATCAAATCACGAATTGGATATTTTAATGAATATCTTTGTACAATGAAAAAATATATTTTTCCTTACGATAAAATATATGATTGGAATGCGGTCGAATATATTTCACCAAAGATATTATTCATTTACGTTTGACGATCCGTAGGATCATCCGTCATTTTTACGATTTTTACGAATTTTAACGTTGTCAAAAAAGAACAAAAAAAAAAAAAAAAAAAAAAAAGAAAAAAGAAAAAGAAGAAGAAGAAAGAAAGAACGAAGAATAGAAAAGAAGAAGAAAAGGGAAAGAAAATAAAAAAAGTAGACAGTTCATAAATTTTCATCGAAAGAGAGTGAGTTAGGCACGGAAACTTTCCCCATTCGATTCCAATAGAATCATACTCCGAATCATCGATTATATATATATATATATATATACATATATATATATATATATATATATATATATATGCAAATACGAAGCGATACGGATTTGAAAAATGTATAATCAAAGGATCGGCGGATATATCGAAATGGATCATTCAATAAAAATATTTTATATCTTTATATAAAAAGTAAAATATATCTTTTTCCCTTTATAACGAAGCATAATAGATACGTAGAAGAATTTAATATAAATCAGTTTAGTCCGTGGCGTTAAATCGTATACGAAATGACGATATCAATCGTGAAAGATTAAATGCGTTGCATTATCGTACATTGATTATGATTATTATATCATCATGATCATTAAAGAGATCTTTGTAATAGCCAAGAATTCGAGGCGAAGGCTAATTAAGCGAATACCAAAGGTTAGTAGCAGCGGGAGAAGAAGAGGAGAGGGAGAAGGAGAAAGAGAAGGAGGAGGAGGGTTGAGCTCGAACGAATCGAACGAACGGAAGCCAGTCGAGAGGGGAAGAGGAGAGGACGACACCATGTGCGTATACGTAATGTACCCTCGGTAATAATTAATCGGTGCACACGTGAACGCACGTACAAGAGCCGGCGTTTACGCATTTTAGTCGATACGAGAATCCGTGTTACCCATATACGCATGCGCAAACACATGATTTAACAACCCACACAATTTATACGATTTCATTGATCTTCTTCGAACTTTCTCTTCGTTTATATTATTAAAACGTTAATGTCGAGGTTATTGAATTCGAGAAAAAAATTTTCTTCCCATCCTTTCTTTTTTTTCTTTCTTTCTTTCTTTCTTTCTTTTTTCTTTTTTTTTTTTTTTTACATAAAACTCATTTATCTTTTCTCGATGAAGAAAAAAAAGAAAAGAAAAGAAAAGAAAAAAGAAAGAAACGTATTTAATAAAAAAAAAAAAAAAAAAAAAAAAAAAAAAAAAAAAAATGACAATAAAGAGAATAATTCTCTCGTAAATATAAATGTCAATGTTACAATGGATTTATTAAGATAAACATAATTGGTTATAATCGAAACACATTTGTGATAACAGTAATGCGTTTGTATAATAATATCGTTAGAAAAGAATAGACACGATATTTTATAACTTTTCCATACGTGTGAGGGAGGTTAGGTATGAGAGAATGGAGAGGGTGATGGAGGAAGAGGAGGAGGAGGATGTGGGGGGAGGGTTAAGTTGGAGGCGAGGATGTATTCGTTATGAAATAAAACTCTATCCTCATAGCAGCACCATATTGTATCGCGTTACAAGCCACTTCCGATGCTTACTTAGGACATATACCTAACTATCTACCTACCTACCTACCTACCTAACTACCTTACCTACTACCACCTACCTACTTATCTCTACCTGCTATACAAGTACGAAAGAAAAAGGCAGGACGAGTTGCTGCTCCACCTGCTCTCGGATTTTTCTTTATGAGCAAATATTTCCTCAAACCATTCTATTAGAATAAAAGGTGAATAGGAGGGCACCTGTTTGAACCTTTAAACCCAGTGATTCCATTTCGATCCCTTTTTCGTACCTGTACGATAATTCGTACCTAACTCTCCTTCACCCACCCCTTCATCCATTTCTTTTATTTATTTCGGATGAATGATATTTTTCAAATTTGTCCTTTTAACACGTCATGTCGAACGAACGAACAGAACGGATTTTGCGCCAAGCAACGGGACAAAATAAAAATAGTGGTGGGAGAGGGGGAGGGGAAGAAAAGGAGAAAAAAGAGGTGGGGGAGGAAAGGGGGGGAGAGATAGAGCGTGACTCTCTTGGAAGCTTATCCAAGGACGTGACTGGCCTGATCGAAACCAGAATCGACCTAGAAAAACACGTGCGAACACGGTCGAAGAAAAAAAAAAAAAAAAAAAAAAAAAAAAAAGAAAAGGAAAGAAAAAGAAAATAGAAATGAAATACCCAACGTCGCTTCTCTTCTCCTATTATATATTTTTTGATGAAGAAATCGGAAGGAGTAAGAGAGAAAGAGAGAGAGAGAGAGAGAAAGGGAGAGAGTAAAAAAATGGTGGGTCATCCCCAAATGATGGGACACCCCTTGATAATTATCCGTATACGTATATATATATATATACACATACATATATGTATACGTATATACATGTATATAGACGAAATCATTTATTTTGTTCCTCTCTTAATTTCTTCCGTCCCTCTTTTCTATTTTCCCATTAAGACAAAGAGTAAGAAGTGTATTAATATAATACGAGTACGATACCATTTGGTAATAAAACGAACTAATCTATCGTAAACTAGATTTTTAAATGGCATAAATGAGAACTCGTATTTATTTATTTATTTTTTTCTCTTTTTTTTTTTCTCTCTATAAAAGAGGCAAAGGATCAGCGTGAAAGTTTTACATCGTCGATAACATCCTAGCAACAGTACGTTCCCCTAACCTCTTCCCCTCTCTCCCCACTACCACCACCACCGCTTCTTCTCTTCGTTCGCCTATCCATTCTGTGTTTATCTATTTCTACGAACAAAGAGCGCGAAATAACGCGCAACGACGGGGAACATTTATCGCTACGATAAATCGTTCGTTAATAGGTATCTATTTTAATGGACGTTTTAAACCTTTAAACTCTCGTAATACGACAATCGCTATACTCGATTTCGTCGTACATACTTACGTAGATACTTATGTACGTATTTTACATGGATACGTAGATACATAGGATACATACATACTTACGTAGATAAATAAATGTCAAAAGCGAGACGTCAAGTTCGCAAGAAAAATAGATTCTCTTTTCTATTTCTTCTCTATCTATCTATCTATCTATCTATCTATATATATATATATATATATATATATATATATATATATATATATATATATATATATCTTTTAACACTCTTTTTCTCTCATTTTCTCTCAGGCACACCTTTCTTGATACCGCTTCCTCCAACTTATCTTCCTATTTCTATTTGCCAATCGCCTACTTTGCCAAGCAACTATCAAAAACCCTCCTACGTAAAGGTAGATGCAGTAATAATAATGTTGATCGTTCTGATCGCGTATTCTTATATAGAAATACTTATAGAACAAGTCGTAGTCGTTTCAGAGATGATGGCGAATGGTTATAAAAAAAAAAGGGAAAGAAAAACAAAAAGGAGAAGAGTAGCAACAAAATCATCGTAATAAGATGAAATAGAAGACGCATGTAACTACGTTCGAAAATTTCTTACAACTTGTCGCTTAGAAAAAAAAAAAAAAGAAAAAGAAAAAAAAAAAAGAAAAAAAGAAGAAAAAATGAAAAAAAAAAAGAAGGAAAAAAGAAAAGACGAAAAGACGAAATTCATATCCGCCTGCGATTTATCGGCGTGGGAGAGTTAAATCGTGACGGATCTTGGCAAAGAAAAATATGACTAAAGAAAACGTCCTGCGGAAGTACGAGAAATAGAGAAATAGAGAATAGAAAGAGAGAGAGAGTGAGAAAGAAAAAAAGAGACAGATAGATAGACAGAAAGACTTGCCAAGCTCACGTCGGGGGCCTCGCGTTCTCAGCTAAAACTCGCCGCGGTCATGCAAATAGGAATACATTTTCCTCGGTATTTTCTTATCACCAACGAAACGGTGCTCGAGAGAGAGAGAAAGAGAAGGAGAGAGAGAGAGAGAGAGAGATCCTAACTCGTCGATCAAACTTCCTACAAGACAAATAACCATTGCACGCTGGCGCTGCCTTTTACACCCCCTTGCCAACATATACATATATATATATATATATTATATATATATATATATATATATATATATATATATATACAAACACACATACACGCGCAAACGTAGATATATCTAAGTATGTACTTACTTACATGAGAATATATCGCCGTATTCACGGCAAGGTTTCCAACGGCAAACACGTCCGCCGCTCGAACGTCGAGTGCATATCAAATCGCGCATATACTTTTCGAAACGTTCGCGAATTGTATACCACCATCACCTATTACCGATAGATACATACGATTTAATATATATTTTGTAAAAAAAAAGGAAAAAAGAAAAAAAAAATACATATATATATATATATATATATATATATATATATATTTCTCTATGTATTTATTATAACGCGTTCGATCGAATTATAGATAATAGCCAAATTACATCGTCTTACAAATAACACGTTTACGAAACAAAGAAAACCTGTCACAAGGTTTCAATATCTAATAATAATAATGTCCATTGATATTACGTACGATATTTTATCTGATATTTCCAAACGATCGAGAGGGGAAAAAAAAAAAGAAAAAAAGAAAGAATTTTCTAAAAGTGTCTCGAGAAGAGCGAACGGAGAAAGTGAGTATGTGGGTGGAGGGAGGGAGGGAGGGAGGAGGGTGGTTGGGGTGAGAGATAGACAAATAGACAGACAGACGGAAAGACAGATATGTGACCTAACGATACACGAGAAACATCGATTGGTTAATAAGAAGAGTACGATAGAATTGGAAATTTCCGAAGGAAGGGAAAAGAATTCGAATCGAACGATATAACAAGCTCGTAAATTAACAAGATATATATATATATACACATTTTTTTCTATTACTATTATCAAAAAAAAATAACAATTATTATTCGGAAGTTTACTATTAACAACTAATTGTGTATAAATCTAAATTAATTCGTCGTCTATTTGTCCAAAATATCAAACAATTATTATCCATTTTCGTTCATTTTGCGTACGTGTCGAACTAACAGTAGGACGAAGAAAAAGCAATTGAGTAAGTAAGTAAGTAAGTAAGTAAGTAAGTAAGTAAGTAAGTAAGTAAGTAAGTAAGTAAGTAAGTAAGTAAGTAAGTAAGTAAGTAAGTAAGCAAGCGAACGAGCGAGCGAGCAAGAAAGCGAGCAAGCAAGCAAGCAAGCAAGCAAGCAAAAGCAAGTAAGCAAGCAAGCAAGCAAGCAAGCAAGCAAGCAAGCTGTGGCTGCGGCCGCGGGAGGTCGAGGCGCGCGTGTCGTTGCCGGTGTGTTACTATCAGGCTACGATGGATGGCGAAGAGGGTTGGGGAGGGTTGGGAAGGGGAGGGTCGACGACCCGGTGAGCACTGTTCCTAGCAGAATAGCTCTTTTGCCAAGCGAATGTGTGTCACGTGCGGCATACTCAGCGCTCGTGAACACGTTCCTCTCTCTCTCTTTCTCTCATACACACACAACACACAAATATACACACACACACACTCTCTCTCTCTATCTATCTATCTATCTATTCATCTATCTCTCTCTTTCTCTCTTTCTCTCTTTCTCTCATACACATACATACTCTTTCTCTCTCTCTCCTCTCTCTCTCTCTCTCTCTCTCTCTCTCTCATATACGTATTACGAGTTGTCTGTATCTGTCTCTGCGTACCATCGTGCGATACCGCTTTCTGCAAGTGCGCGCGCGCGCGTTCGGTCGCACACGCTTCGATGCATCGTGCGCGGTTGCTTCGCGGTCGCGGACGAGCACGAACGCTCGTCTATCGACCGTGTTCGACCATTAGAATCAGCTGTGAGCGACGATCCAAACGTGAACATGTTGGAGACGTGAATATAGACACGTGAACGTTTCGACGTGAATGTTCGGACGTGAATGTAGATATACGTGAACGTTCGGACGTGAATGTAGATATACGTGAACGTTCGGACGTGAATGTAGATATACGTGAACGTTCGGACGTGAATGTAGATATACGTGAACGTTCGGACGTGAATGTAGATATACGTGAATGTTCGGACGTGAATGTAGATGTACGTGAACGTTTGGACGTGAACGTAGATACGTGAATGTTCGAACGTGAAACGTAGAGATACGTGAATGTTCGGACGTGAAACGTAGAGATACGTGAATGTGAACGCGAACGCGGAGGAGACGTAGAAACCGTCGCGAGGAATACGTACATGGGGACACGGACGGGTTAGATGCATATAGGTATATTACACTATACTACACTACACTAACACTAAACTGCACTGCACTGCATTGCATTGCATTGCATTGCACTGCACTGCACTGCACTACACTACGCTATAGTACGCAACGTTCAATAGAAATAAACTTCTTTGGTTCAACGAATAAGTATAATCGGAGAGATTGTCCTTTTCTAGATTCTCATCTAGACGAATTAAAACGTATCAATCTAATCGTAAGAAGCTTAATCTTTCGTGTATTTTTTTTTTGGTCTAAATGGGTGGTTAGGAGTGGGGAGGAAGAAAAAGAAACGAAAGAAACCGAAGAAAAAAAAAAAGGAAAATAAAAAAGAAACGAGGAAACATATACGAAAGTCGATCACATAGCTGATAAAAAATATGTTATTGCCATTTCAATCGTTATATTAGAAGATCAATTACGAGATCAATTGAATGAATTAAAAAGTACAAATAATGATTACGAAAAAAAAAAAAAAAAGAAAAAAAGAATATATATATATATATAATCGCGATTAAATTATTCAACGATCTCATTTCAGACGGTAAAAAGAAATTTCCCATATGATTTGAGCCCCGATCATTGCTACAGTTCATACTGATAATATTTATTCAGATGGTATTGTTGTATAGTCGAAAATATTTTTTTCTCCCATTTTCTTTTCTTATTTTTTTATTATTATTATTATTTTTTTTTGAGAGTGACAGGCAGTTTTTTTCTTCTTTCCGTTCAAATTATCATTTATCCTATTAAAATTGTAAAAGAAAAATCGATAGAAATGTTACGGGGAATGTTATGAAGACGGCGCAATAGGATCGATAAGAATCGATCGTAGTATCGAATCGTCATTTTCTCTTCAACCTGTAGAAACATATTTCTCGTCGAATCGCGAAAGTTATTTTTCTAGTTATAGTCTATCTTTTTCCCACTTCCCTCCCACCCTCCCTCCGCCCCCCCCCAGTTCCCTCTTCCACTCCCTATCCCATTATATTACTTTTATTTCCTTTTGCTTTTAACTGAGCGTCGATCGAACGATAATGGAACCATTAATTCGACGATAACGTCTTACGAATTCGCGATTAATAATTAAACGAGACCGCGTCGTTTTCTTTTTTTTCTTTTTTTTTTTTTTTTTTTTTTTCATTTTGATAGAGAGGAAAAAGAAAAAATGAAAAAAAAAACCGTCTCGTTCTTCGTAAAGAACGTGCCTTAGCGATACTAATATTCCTCTGGATCGTCCAATTCCTGCGATCGTTGTTTGCAAAAACGATTATTTGCTTTCGGAGATCCAGGCGCCGCGCCGCGCCGCGCCGAGAAAACGTATGGTGTTTACGAAACTTGTAACCCCGTTTCCACGAGTTAGAGGGAAGGCAGGAGGATGAGGACGAGGAGTAAAAGGAGGAGGAGAAGGAGAAAGAGGAGAAGGAGAAAGAGGAGGAGGAGAAAGAGATCGAAGTAAAATAGGATTCTGAGTAAACTCGACGTAAAATCGATTCTCTCGAATTGCCACCCATATACGCCCTCCCCCTCCCCCACCCCACATTTCTAATCTTTTAAAAGAGAAACAAAAGAAAAAGATATAAACTTCCACTTTCGTAACAATGAATTTTCAAAATTCAACGAGCGTAAAATTCTTCGAAGCTCTTATTGAACGATTATGAAAGTTAAAGAATAGATCGTATTATTATTAATCACGATAGAATAATAATCGATAAGACTTTTCATTTGTAATAATTCGTAAACGTAAATCCACGAAGTGGTTAAAAGTTCGAAATGATCGTTTAACATACAGCGTACGGATTCTGTAAGACTGTGATATTTAAACGAATGCAAAGGCAAGACTTACGAAAGGGAGTGTGCATATATATATATATATATATATATATGTGTGTGTGTGTGTGTGTAAGTACGTGTGTACAGTTTACATTAGTGTGCATCTATGAAACTTTCGTTCGTTCGTATCGTTTCATAGAGATTCGAGACCGTACAACATGAGAAAACAACAGAAAAGAGAGTGTGAGAGAGAGAGTGTGAGAGAGAGAGAGAGAGAGAGAGAGAGAGAGAGAGACGAAGTTGAAAATTAATACGAAAATGGATATTGTGATTTCTCCTTCTCCTTCCAAGCAACTTGTTTCCTTCGGTAGAACGAACGAACCCGAACGAGCGACGTTAAATTAAATTTATTTTCAAGTTCTGTCGAGGAGAAAAAGAGAAAGATAAAAGGAGATAGAAAGAGATAAAGAGATAGATAGATAGATAGATAGATAGATAGATAGATAGATAGATAGATAGATAGATAGATAAATAGACAGATAGATGGATAGAGAAAGTATTTGTAATTATCCATAAATCTATGCGGTATTATCGAAAATGAAGTGGTAGGGAGGGGAGGGATGTAAAAAAGAAAAGAAGAAAAAGGAAGGAGAAACAAAAAAAGGGAGGGGGGAGGAGGGGAGGAAAAAAGAGAAGAAAAGAAAAAAGAGAGAACAAGAAAAAAGGAAAAAAGAAAAGTAGCGATACTATTCGTAAAGAAGAGAAAGAGGAAGAGGAAGTCGAAGTGGAAGAGGAAAGACCGAAGAAAAAGTACGAAGTTCGACGAAACGACGATAAACCGAGGATGAAATTCTCTCTACAAAAGCGAGAGCTATAAATTTCGAGGGAAGGAGACCGGGAGAGAGAAAAGAATAAGACGAAGTATGAGTAAGATGAAGAAAGAGAAGAAGAAGAAGAAGAAAGAGAAGGAAAAGAAGGAGAAAAAGGAGGAGGAAAAGGAGAAGGAAGAGGAGGAGGAGGAGGAGGAGGAGGATGGTCGGAGTGATCGACGTCGTGCTCGATATATCCAACTTGGTCGCGCAAACGGGCGCGGGCGGACGTTCGTTCAAAGCGTTTCTCTTTCGTCTAGTCTCTCTCTCTCTTTCTCTCGTTCTCTCTGTCTCTCTGTCTCTCTCAGTGTGTAGGATCGTCAGTTTCGAGGCATTATACGACGTCGTTAGAGACGATGACAAACAAGAGCCTCCGTACGATTGGGAAATCGATAGCATGAGTTCGCTCGTTAGGCGAATATAAACTTCCTCCTGCTAAAGGGAAGTACGAAAATAGAATCCACCGAGGCTAGCTAGCTACCTAACTGCTCTCTTTCTCTCTTTGTCTTTCTCTCTCTCTCTCTCTCTCTCTCTCTCTCTTTCTCTTTTGGTTTCTAATCCGCTTTTCTCCGTAGCGATGGCATCGCCTGTAGAAATGCCGGGGATACGACAAGTGGATTCGTCTACTAAAGGTGGAACGAACACCCCTCCCATTCTCCTCCCAACGCCACTCTCATCAGAACTACTTCAACGTTAGGTATTGTTCC
>NC_060978.1:1287086-1299586 GCF_910589235.1 Vespa crabro | reverse complement strand
AATAGAATAAATTTCACGTGAACTTTCATATTTCGCGATCGATAACTCCGCAAAAGCAATGTTTTATATTATAACGTAGTATCAAATATAATTCGTTCGTTTTTAATATTATTCATGAAGGAAATAAAAAATAAAAAAAGAAATTAAAAAGAAAAAAAAAAAAAGAAAGAAGAAATAAAATAAAAATGAAACAAAATAGAAGAGTAAAAAAAAAAAAAAAAAAAAAGAAAAAAAAAGAATGAAAAAAAGAAAAAAGAAAAAAAGAAAAATATGTCGAACAAAATCTGACATGGCCATCAAAGTCACGTCATAGGGCCATCAAATTCGTTTTGACATATGCTATACGTCGTTACGTAAAAGAGACTATTTCGTTCCATTTGAAAAAAAAAAAAGAAAAAAAGAAAAAAATAAAAAATAAAAAGAGAAAAAAGAAACAAGAAAAAAAGAAAGAAGGAAAGAAAAAAAGAACAATCAAGGTGACCTCGAAATTTAAAAAAGCCTAAGAAGAGAACACGATAAAAGAAATGTTTTAGCCTTTTCACGTTCGACGTCTAATGGAAAAAGAGAAGAGAAAGGGGTGGAGGAAGAGGAGGAGGAGGAAGAGGGGAGGTGATGGAGATACTTCGTTAGAAATCATTTTCCATGAGATTTCACAGAAACGAGCAAATTATATTTGTTTACTCGATCAAAGTAAATCAATTATATGATAGGCCTATCTATAAATCTATCACGTCGTTAGAACTTTTCATATTTGATCCAGGACTGCATTGTTTGTCCTATAAAAGGGCGAATTATGCAATTAGGGCAGGATCTAATTTTCTATCAGAGATAGGGATCACATTTTGAAACTTTACTTCTTACGAATAAAAATAAAAAAAAAAAAAAAAAAAAAAAAAAACGAAAAAAGAAAATCGGCCTAGTTATATTTGTTAAAAATGAATTTTTGAAAAAAGAGAAAAGAGAGAGAAAAGAAATATTCGAAAAGGGAAAAAACTTTATTTTAAATCATCACGAAAAATTGAAGGATATTTATTTCCTTTAAAAAAAAATCGTATAACTCAAAAAGTTAAATAAACAAAATTAAAGACACGTTATTATTACGAGATCTAATAGAAATGATCTTACGCCTTAGAATATATCAGGAATACAGTAAGTATATTCTTTTTCTCGATAATCAAAAAGTAAATTATCAGTCATAACGATTTCGCGGTGTTACCGCAAAACTTCTTCTTCTTCTTCTTCTTCTTGCTTTAACGAGAAAAAAAAAAAAGAAAAAAAAAAAAAAAGCCAGCAAAAGCGAAGAGCCGGCTTTTCTTGCGCGTCATTTTAAAAGTAAAGAAATAAACGAGACTCCAACACAAGTCTTTCCTCATGTTTAATATTAGTATATCGTCGCTTTCTTATTGTTGTTGCTATTTCTTCGATCTAACCGGCCTACAGTAGTCGAGAAGGAAAAGAAAGAGAAAAGAAAGGGAAAGGTTTACAGAGAGAGAGAGAGGGAGAGGGGGGTGGGGTGGGGGAAGGGAGAACGATCGAGAGGAAGAGATCTAGATCTATAGTTTCTATCGGTTTTATAATTGTATAATCCGACAAAAAAGTAATTTGACATCGTTGCAAATGACGAGCGTGAAGGCAGAGCAAATGAATGGAAAGAGAGAGAGAGAGAGACAGAGAGAGACAAAAAAAAGAAAAGAAAAGAAAAAGAAAGAAATAGGGGTACAAAAAAAAAAAAAGAAAAGAAAAAAGAAAAGATAAATCATCGATCTATGGCGCGGATCGGTGAAAGCCATCGACGAGAGAAGCCGCTGGAATCCCGATGCGACTGACCAGCGCAATACGATAGTGCGCGCGCGCGTGTACACGCACACACGAAGATAAAGAGGGAACAACACGCGTTTTGTTTCTTTAAGTAGTTTCGCGAGAGTAAGTATATACGTGGCTCGACTGTCCACGAATCGAATCGAATCGAATCGTTTCTTCTACATGTATGTGTGGTGTGTGCATGTGTGTATGCATGTGTGTATGTATTAGACGTTGTAAAAAATTTACGCCACAGGAACAACGATTTCATTTCATCGATCTTTTATCATTTTATTTCTTATTTGTTAAATTATTTTATATTAATGATCCTCGTCGATTGTTATTTCTCTTGAATTCTTTTATTCCTTCGAAATGTGGAAAAATTAATTTTTCCTTTTTCTTCTTTCTTTTTTTTTTTAATATATATATATATATATATATATATATATATATATATATATATATATCATTATATTATTAATTTATTTATTATTATTAATTATATTATATCACTATATTATTAATCCTTCTGATGTATCTTAAAGAGCCAAACTCCTATCATTTAATTTTAATACAATCTATATTTTTAATATAATTATTTTTAATATAATATATATATTATATTTTTATATATTTTTTATATAAAACTATTATATATATATATTTTTTTTTTTAATGTAATCTAAATGCGCTCAATTGACATTTAATTTTTGACTTACCGACAAGATTTTCTTTTTTTTTTTCGGCCCGAAAAATTAAACGCATTTCGCGATAAATTAAAATAAAATTAAATGAAATGAAATACGAAAAGAAAAGAAAAAAAAAAAAGAAAAATAAATGAATAAATAAAAGTAAGAAAAAAAAAAAGACGTGATAATAAAAGTTTAATTATTAAAAGAAATATATTAATATTAATACGTTAATCGATATATAAATATAATATATGATATATTGTATTTATAATAAGTTCATTATAATCTTAACGTGTGAATAATTCAATCACAATCAGAAATATGTTAATCTTTAATAGACAGATAGATATCTCACATATCGAAATTCTTACAATGTGAATTATTTGTCGAGGATAATTGAAATATTCATAGCGTATTAATTATCAAGAATCAAAAGATATCGATAAATATTTACCGATAAAATTATTCGAATGTAAAAACGAATCCCTCCTCTTTTTCTCTTTCCTTTTATCTCTTACCATTATTATTAATAATAATAATAATAATAATAATAATAATAATAATAATAATAATAATAATAATAATAATAATAATAATAATAAAAATAAAAAATAATAATAATCGTCGATAAAAGATTACGTATTATTTTCGTGAACGAACAGTCGTCCGGTATTATTATTTGCAAACAGGTTAGATAACAAGACGGACAAAAGTTTCATTTTGAAAACAACAATAAAAATACGAAAAAAGAAAAAAAAAAAAAAAAGAAAAGAAAAAAGAAAACAGGAAAAATGTGACGTAAGCTTGTACGATTTTAAACACTTGTGATTAATCGCTTGATACATCTAACGAGCCTGTGTTGAACGATGTATCAAACATTTTTTGTTACTTTTTTTATTTCCCCTTCAACGTTCACGAAGGGGAAGTATAAACATCGTTGAAAGTTAAAACGCAAAATCATTTAGACACACATACACACACACACACACAGATACACGCACACACACACACACACACATACACATACACATACACATACACATACACACAAAGATGTTAAAGCTAATAATAATTTCCAATAAGGATGTATCTTACAGGTTTAGTTTCAAAAAGCACCGATCTCACTCAGTTCATTCAATTTGCCAGGGTTGACATATTTCTCCTTCCTTCTCTCTTCACTATCCACCACACCACCTTCTCCTCCTTCTCCTCCTTCTTCTTCTCTCGTGCTGTCGCGCGGCATTTAATCTTGGAATTAAGTGACAAGAAGCTGCTAATTTGGAAGGTGATACGTTTCGTCTACGCGGATGAAGGAAGTTGTCGTCGTCGTCGTCGTCGTCGTCGTCGTCGTCGTCGTCGTCGTCGGAGGTTCGTTGCTTGCTTACTTGCTTACTAGCTTCTTTGGTTGCAGTAGTTATTGTTGTTTTCGTCGTCTAATATGCAGGGATCAGCTCGACTAGCGTTGGAAGTAAGAAACGTAAATCCGTGGTACTTCTCACACGCGCTTCTAAAGCCGAGTAATGTATTGTTTAGAGCAACGACGACGACGAAGACGACGACGACGACGACGACGACGGCAACAACGACGAGCGATCTTTCTTACTACGTAGAAGAATTTGACGTATATAAATCCCTTTTACAAGAGGACATTACTCCAAGGAGAATTTATTTGACTTTACGCATGTTATTGTTTATAAATATATATATATATATATGTATGTGTGTGTGTTTATATTCACACACGTACTATATATTTATGTATATGTCGTCGAAACGACACTTTAACACGCTATTACGTTACATCCTTCTCCTTGATGTATCTTACAGATGCGTTCTTGTACGGTTTCGTAAGTGCATTTAAGTGCGTGACTGCATTAGTTACGTTCGTCTTAAAAAAGAGAAAGAGAGAGAAAAAGAGAGGGAGAGAAAAGAGGAAAAGAAAGAAAGAAAGAAAAAGATCGACGAAAGAACGAAAACATTTATAGAGATTAGTTAATCGTACGAATTCTTCTTCAATTAGAAATCATTTTTTCGTAAGCCTATAAAATTGCATCGATTGAAAATATTTCGATGACTTATATGTATGAAAAAGGATGACGAAATTGTTGACATAAAAGATAATATTGATATCCTTATCAATTTTCGAAATAACGTGTAATCTGGAAATTCTTTTTTTATGTTCGATCATACGTACATATTTACAATACGTAAGATTTACGAAAGAATTTATATAAACATCATAAATATATATTTATAATAAAGAGATCAATTATATCGGATTGATCGATAATAAAAATAATGATAATATATAATAAATAAATATATTAAAAAAAAAATATATATATATATATTAAAATTATAAGAAAATTTTGCGAATAAAATATTCAAAATATTAGAAGATACTCGAAAAGATTCTTTTACTAATCGACGTCAAAATTATGATAAACGTTACGATTAAGAAATATTAAGTAGACTTATATCAGAGACTAAAAATAATAATAATAATAATAATAATAATAATAATAATAATAATAATAATAATAATAATAATAATAATGATATTAAAAATGGCAGAATATTCCCAACGGGTAGTATGAGCCATATAATCGATGTCAAAATTATGATGGACGAACAACATTTTAGAAAATTAAAGATACCAAACTATATATCGGACTATATAATAATAAAAATGCTAATATATTAAACTCGAAAGAGATACTTTTCGTATGGATATTCAAAATAGCAGAATATTTCCAAAGCGTCTGTACGTGTCTGTGGCCCGTGTATGAGTGTGCTCTAATCGACGTCAAAATCGTGACTGATGCTTGGTTAGGAACGACCCTGGGGGATTAGCTCGTGTAAAGGATAATATTTACGTTCCCGCTGACTGAGTCAGAGAATTTTCGTTTTTGCGAGTAATTTTCGTACCGAGCCGTTTTTCGTCGATATAACATACATACATACATACACATACGTATCACGGTTTAGAACGGAATCGTTCGATCGGACGCATCGCACCTGTTGCTAAACGCACCTCCCTCCCTCCTCCTATCCTCCCACCACCCTCTTTCTCTCTCTCTCTCTCTCTCTCTCTCTCTCTCTCTCTCTCTCTCTCTTTATTTCGAACTCGAAAAGGTTTCAAGAGGAATAAGGAGAAAACAGAGGTCTCATGGATCTCATCCTTTTCTTTCTCAATCTATTTCTCTCTCTCTCTCTCTCTCTCTTTCTCTCAAGTGGTCCAGATCGAAGTCTCGTAAATCTAGTATGGGTGAGAGAAGAAAATATGGCGCCACGTCTTTAAGCTTGAAGTAAGATCGACGATGCGAGCAGTAACACCTGGCGGCGTCTAACGAGTTAAAAAGATAGAAAAAAGAGAGAGAGAGAGAGAGAGAGAGAAGTAGAAGTAGAAGTAGAGAAGTAGAAGGAGAAGATCGCGAGATGGTATAAGACCTCTCTTCCCTTTCGTCGTAACCACCACCATATCATCACTATCAAACCATCACCATTACCACCCTACGTGGGTGGCACCGTAGAAATTAAAGTGGCGTTATAACGTTAGATATCGCCTCAAGAGTTCTACTAGCATCACCGATAATCTATTTATAAGAGGATCGAAGCCACATGCATAAAACAAAAGTTCCGGGGCGGCGGACGGCGACGTTATCCAAGTTTGCTTTGTCACTTAAAAGTTTCTCTATGATAGTCGCGTTCGACCTACACACGCGACCGAACGAACGAACGAACGAACGAACGAACGAACGAACGAACGAACGATAATCGATCTCGACCCATATGTTGCGCAACGCCGAACGAACGAACGTCAGGAATGACCTATGGGGGTCTTCGAACTTTCAAAGCTCTTTTGCATTCTCTCTTTCTCTCTTTCTCTATTTCTCTATTTTTTTTCTTTTTTTTTCCTTTTCATATATACCACCGAGCATCTCTCTCTCTCCCATATTATTTTCTTCTCTTCGGTCCTTTCGTTTCTATCTATGCATGTGTACCACTAATCGTAGAAGGTTAAACCTCAGAGTCATCGTCGATAAAGAGACACGATTCTTATTTTCTCTTCTTTTTTTTTTTTTTTTCGTTTGTTTGTTTCCTTTTCTTTTTTTCTTTTACAGAAATATTCTTCAGATCGATTGCCGATCGCCATTTGCCGACAAAGCCAATAATCATCGGATTCAACGATTATCGACATTTTAATCATCGATACTGTCGTAACAATCGAGTCGTTATCCAGGTAAGCTATATATCAAGAATTGTACGGCGGTTCACCAATGTTAACGATGAAATTTCGTACGAAACTATAATGTGAAAGATTAATCTCACGTATCTGTTGTGTATGTATTAATGCATTCATGTATGTATGTATGTATATATGTACATATGTATGTAGAAAGTGGAAAATGTTCTGGCGTGGAAAGGGTCCGATGTTTACTTTCGATTGTTATTAGAACGATTGTTCGCGTTTAGAATGTGCGAAATGCAATGTGCGACACCGTTTTGAATGATTAAACATTTAAACGAATCGTACGTATATGTCTGTCTTTATATCTGTTCGTGTGTATGCATGCATGCATGCATGCATGCATATATGTGTGTATGCGTGTGTGTGTATATACACGGCAAGAATTATTACATTAAAAGAAACTCTTGCAGGTTATATATTGAAACGTGGCTCGTCTGTCTCACGGCCTCGTATAATTCAATTTAAGAATGGAAGGAAAACACCTAAGGCTTTTAAATATTATTAGATATTTGCGATGAGATCACGCGATATAGTGAAATATACATACGTAACGAGATTCAACGAAACGAAGTTTTTTCGAATTACGTGTTACATCGTAATCAATCGAAATGATAAAATGATATATTCGTTCTTCTCTTTGACCTTTGTTTTCTTCCTTTTTTTTCCTTCTTTTTTTTTTCTTCCTTCATTCTGATTCGATCGACTCTAAAATATTCAAGAAATAAGAGATATGATTAGGCTATTGAAGTTAAAAACGGAACAATATATTATATAGTACGTACAATTGTAAAATAGACAGAATCACTAAGAGCATTTGTAATTTTCCAACGATAATATATTCCGGGTCTTTGCGTAATTCGCTTATTGATCATATTTTATTTTCGTAAAAATATCGTATGCATATCAATGGCAAATTGAAAAAAAAAAAAAAAAAAAAAAAAAAAGAGAAAAGAAAAGAAGGGGAATTATATAATCATTGACTTTTTAAAGTTTCTTTTCTTAAAGCATTTTTTTCCTTTTTTTCTTTTTCCTTCTTTTTCCACCTCTTCTTCTTCATCTTTATTCTTATTTAAAATCGTTCCAGACGTATAGTTTCCTTTAATGATAAGATAATTATTATTGTGCCTGCAAGCTTTTCCAAGTATAATTCATGCAATTACGGTTTAAAGTTAATATTATACGACTTAAAATAAACGTGACAAAGAGTTTAAGCTTACCGAACGAATGCATACATACGTACGTACATACACACACACACGCGCGCGCACGCACGCACATATATATATATATATATATATTCGTGAGAGATCGAATAGCGATAAGAGTATCTATTTAGTGCAACGAAAACGTTCACAATTCTTCGATCTTTTATACATGCAAATCTACCTAAACACGTTTTGTCCATTGATAAAATAATAAATGTAATAAGGTATAAGAAATTTTTTTTCTATCAAAGATAATAATAATCCACGAGGTGAATTCGAATAATTTTAATAAATTCGAATAAATTTGAATGAATTCGAAAGGGTGGGAGAGAGAAAGGGAGAAATAGAGGGAGGGAGAGAGAGAGAGAGAGAGAGAGAGAGAGCCCGTCAATTGTTAAATCCTTGATCGTGTGCTTACGCAGGAAAAAAAAAAGAAAGAGAAAAAAATGAAGTTGAAGGATCGATATCGGAGTGCGCATTGACGTCAGGGCTGTATAAAAAGATCGCGAGAAAAAGGTTACAAAAAAAGTTTGCTCTTTGCAAAATTTTCTCCTACCACCGAAACACTCGTCCAAATAATCCAGATTTACGGCGAC
Organism: Vespa crabro; assembly: GCF_910589235.1. Taxonomy (NCBI): domain Eukaryota; kingdom Metazoa; phylum Arthropoda; class Insecta; order Hymenoptera; family Vespidae; genus Vespa; species Vespa crabro. The sequence continues at coordinate 1,291,041 of NC_060978.1, read as the reverse complement.
CGATGTGTTTCGGCTGTCGTTTTCAACAAAAAATGAAGAAAAAAAAGAAAAAAAAAAAAAAAAAGAACACGAGAAAAAAAACGAAAAGGAAAAGGAACTTATTCCTTCGCAATATAAAAAAAAAATTCTGACGCAGCTCAGAGAAAAAGTTTCGTGTCCCCTTTTTTTTCCCCGAGACAAGTTAGACAAGTAAGTAAATAAGTAAGTAATTAAGTAAGTAAGTAAGTAATTAAGTAAGTAAGTAAGTAAGTAAGTAAGTACTTATTAAGTCCGTTGAAATTTTTTTTCTTTCTTTCTTTCTTTCTTTCTTTCTTTCTTTCTTTCTTCCTTACAATTTTTTTATTCGCGCTTGAAATATAGATAGAAAATGAACGATTGAACAGATAAAAAAAAAAAAATATATAAATAAATGACTAAATAAATAAATAAATAAAAGAGAGAGAGAGAGAGAGAAAAAGAAAAAGTTTAAAAAAAAAAAGAAAAAACAAAAAGAAAAAAAAAAAGAGAAAAGAAAAAAGGCCAAGGCATAAAAGGAAGTACAATAGTTTGCTTTACCTTACGATCCGTTCACTTTAAACCTATGCAACTTTTAGTAGTTATTGTACGTAAAGTAAGTAAGTAAGTAAGTAAGTAAGTACGTATGCATGTATATAAGCGAAACAACCGGTTACATCAGCGGGTACGGTCATTACGGTGTGTCTCGTCATTGCACTGTCACGCGATCCAAGAAAATTTTCCGAACGTTCATCGCCGGACTATCTTTAGAAAAGAGACACGTATAGAAACGGAACTGAGAAAGCTAAGCGCTATACTACAGTGCGCGGGCGCGTACGCACACATACAGTGATGCATACATACATACATACATACACACATAATTTTCCATCGATCGTACATCGTCAAGTTTTACCGTCTATTTTAACGAACGCGGATGCGTTCTTTCGCTTCGACAAAAAAGAAAAAAAAGAAAAAAAAAAAAAAAAAAAGAAAGAAAATAAAAAAAAGAAAAAAAAAAAAAATAATAAAAATTCGACTCAAGGTAAAATACAATTCTAAATATTAGAAATAAAGTTTGAAGAATTTGATTGATAAGGAAGGGAATCGTTTTCCCTCCCTCTCTCTCTCTATCTCCCTCTCTCTTTCTCTCTCTCTCTTTCTCATTCTCTCTTTCTCTTTCTCGATATCTTTACCGTTTCAGTTCGTCTTGAAGGCATTCTCGGAGTAGAGTAAAATAGGGAAACGTCTTCTCCTAACATCGAAACAATAGGAACAATGGAGAATTCTCTGGTAAAATACGCGTTGACGTAAATACGATTTCTCCTAGAGGACTAAGTCCATTAAACGGGCGAAAACCGTAAATACGGGCATTAAACTAGTAGATAAAGTTTCGTCGTAAGATGGTTAATTCCTGCTAATCCTTTAATACATAACGCAGAGATACGAAGCAAAGTTACAAAGTTTACACGAAGGTACGATAAACGAGAGAGAGAGAGAGAGAGAGAGAGAGAAATAGATATATACATACATACGTACATACATATGTATGTATGTATAGACTATTCTACATATATATATATAGAAAAAGGAGAGAGAGAGAGAGAGAGACTTATAAACGAAACTGGATTTCCTTCGCTTAATCTACGGAAGAGCGACTAAGAGTACGAGCGAAAGATGAAAATTTTCTGAAAGTCATTCCTTAAAATTGTTTCCTTTCTAAGTTCCACTCATAGTCAACATCCTTTACATCCTTTACATACAGGTCACTAGAAAATCTCATATCTTTAAATACCCTTTATTAAGGGAAAGAGGACGACCAGTGGAATGAGAGATGAAGTGAAGTGAGATGAGATCAGGAGGGATGCGTGTGACTGATAACGAGATCTGCGAATTTCGCGGCGAAAAAACAAAGAGGGAAAGGAAAGATATATATATAGATATATATAGAACGAGAGAGAGAGAGAAAGAGAAAAAATGAGAGAGAAAGGGAAGAGAATCAAAAAAATACAAGGAAAAGAAGAAGAGTAGAATCTAACGAGCACAGTGGGAGTAGATGGTGGTGTAGAGGGTGGATGGGAAGAAGAGAGAGGGAGGTATAGAGAACGGTCTATCTTTTCTATGAATATAGCGGTGTCCACGCTATCGTAAAAAGCACGTTGATAGATAGCCCACTATTCTCTAGCCAATAACGAGATGAAACTCTGCTCGAAGGATGGAAGAAGAGAGACGGTGGTAGGAGAAGGGGAAAGGAAATGGAGAAAGATAGGAATGAGACACTGGTGATATTGGAAGCAGAGAGAGAGAGAGAGAGAGAGAGAGAGAGAGAGAGATCGTAGTAAGCGTAAAAGAAAACTAGATAAATGTGTCTTTCGACTCGCAAAAATGGAAACGCGCGGGACGAAGCAGGGAAATAATAAAGAAAGGAAAAAAAAAAAAAGAAAAAAAGAAAAGGAAAAGAAAAAAAAAATAGAAGGACAAGAGAGGAAGGGGGAAAAAAAGAAAAAGAAGAAGAGAAAGGAAAAGGAAAGAAAAAAAATCGACGCGGTACGAGAACAACAGTGAATTATGGCCGATACGGAGGAGAACAGAGAGAGGAGGATGAAAGGAGAGCGGGGGGGGGGGAGGAGAGAGGACACATCGAAAGATTTTTCTACACGGTCATTCTTCACTGTACTACACACACACACATACATACACACATACATACACACATACATACATATATACATAGATACATGTAGATATAGAAGAACATGTATATGAGCAAAACATACGTATGTACATGTGTACACATACGTAGGTATATACGTAAAAGTAGAAATTCTATGGTATATGTGTGTGTGTACGTATGTGTGAGAGAGAGAGAGAGAGAGAGAGAGAGAGAGAGAGAGAGAGAGAAAGGCAGGATAGAAGAAAGATCTGATTAAACGGTCGTAGATAGGTACTACGTCAGAGGGCAAAAGAAGGGTTTGGCACGTCGAAGGACAATGGATTTATGTCGTAACCTTCGATTCGGCAATTCGAATACTCTCTCCCTCCCCCCTGCCGCCCTACCTTCATCCTCCCGCCCCCCACCCCCTTGAACGACATTGCCGTTCTTTCTTTCTCTCATCGGAATGTTTCGATAGGAAACTAAACCTGATGCCAACTTCGGATTTCAAATCTTTTGACACGTTTGATACTTCGAATTCTATCTCGTACTTCTTTTCTTTTTTCTCCTTTAGTTTTTCTCTCTTTCTTTTTTTAGATACTTCACGTACATATATATATATATATATATATATATATATATATATATATATATAAATATATACACACACGTGAAATATACGTAAGTACATTATTATATAAAACTATTATAACGCATCTCTGTAATTAACCATCGTATCGCATTGTTATCCAATAAATTATTATCATTATCTCTGTCTATGCATCACGCGAAGAGATGCTATTAATTTCATTTCTATATTCGTCCTTTCATTTTTTCTCTCTCTCTCTCTTTCCCTCCGTTTCTTTTCGATTAATTCTCTTAAAGATATCATAAAGCTATTTTCATTTCGTATTCTCTATCATCCCCCGATCAAATCAGAATCGATATTATAAATAAATCGATAGACGCTCATGAGTGAGCACGTTATAACCACGATTATAGTTAAATATCTTATGTCTATATCTTTGTTCGAAATCATCCCGAATAAATATAGGCAATCCAATTGAGTTAAGCAAAAAATTAAAAGGCGATAAGATAAATCTATATATCTATCTTTCTCTCTCTCTCTCTCTCTCTCTCTCTCTCTCTCTCTTTTTCCCTGTCTCTCTTTCTCTCTCTGTATTTATCTGGCGTACGCCCGCGCGCACGATTGCTTTGCACTTTCGGATTAATTGCACGAGATCGGATACGCACGAGTTAACGCGCGACCGATGTAGCAATATTATATCCTCTTCCCTCCCCTTTGAT
>NC_060978.1:1247086-1282086 GCF_910589235.1 Vespa crabro | reverse complement strand
CATCATCCGTCACGTACGTCCATCACGATCAACGTGAGCGCGATACATCGAGCTCTCGAACAAAGAGCCGCGAGCTAACGTCGGCTCCGGACGTCTTCGACGTCCTCTCCCTTCCTCCTCCTCCTCCTCCTCCTCCTCTTCTTCTTTCTCCCTTCTATTTCTATCTCTATCTCTCTCTCTCTCTATCTCTATCTCTCTTACTCTCTTTGTCTCTGTCTCTGTCTCTCTGACAGTATGATAAAACGAGGAAATAATAAAAGCGAACAGACGAAGGACTAGAGAGAGAGAGAGAGAGGTTCTCTCGACGGAATAAAACAATGGTGAAAGCCCTAACCAATACGCCATAGCCATCGTCTTGTCAAAGTGAAAATCCAAAGTGTCGAGAGGTTAAGATTCGAAGGTTTGATTTTCGTCGTTTCGTTTGACAGCCACCAAAGAGAATCTATTTCATTTTCGGAGAAAGGTGCAAATGAAATGTCTGTTAGCTCGCTTTACATTCGTTAGAGTATGTTTCGTTCATACATATATATATATGTAAAAATTTCAAATTAATTTTTGAATAAAAGTGTTTTAATTAAAAACATTTTTTATATCAATTTTAAACTGTATAATCAAGTTTCCAAATAAAAATTCGAATATTTGAAAATTTTAAATTAATTTAATATATATACATATATATATATATATATATATATATATATATATATATATATGTTTGTATGCATGTATGTAAATATGTATTTTATTACATACCCTTAGGGCTTACACCTTAATTCCCTTACTTATTACAAATCTTTCTTACCTATATATATACTTCTTACAATATCATACTGTAAATAAACATAAAAGAAGTAAATCTGTATACCATACATTCATCCTACTCTTGTTCTAATTTGTTCCAGTACGCATCGTTCACATTCTCGCGTCTATTAAAAGAGACAGAAATATTTTTTATATATATATATTTATTTATATATATATATATATATTTATATATATATATATATATATATATATATATATATATATACGGCTGTAGATAGGTAGGTATATAGTCTACAAATGCGCAAACGTCCTCCAAAAGGGATTCCCTCTTCACCCTCCCCCAATTTCCCCTCTCCCAACGAAATTACACATAGCGCGGGATGAATGCAAGCGGCACGAGTTCTTCCCAGCTTTTATCGCTGCTGGAAGAGCCATCATTGGAAATCGAGCCTCATTGTGCCGCAGCCTCGGTGAATCGACTTTTGCCTCCGATCGATCGATCAAGCCTACCAGCTTTTTTTCTATTACCATCTACTTTACCATCAGAATTTCACAAACAATGAATGAAAGAGAGTACCTCTCGAGATAAATTCATGGCAGAAATATAAATTCGATATTGTAAAGATTTTTGATAAATATTTTCTTGGATAATCTTTAAATTAACCATTTCTACAATTGATTTGTCCTAATGACTAAGAACTATACGAATTTTTTGGCAATATCTTTGAAAAATCGAAAAGATCAATGGAACAGGTAGCTGCGAAAGCACTGCGATGAACAATAACCTGCAGGCAGTCGAGGTATTAATTGAAAATGCATTAGGAGTAACGATGAGGTCGTGATCTGGCCACTGTTAATGTAGATCTAACGATATAATGAGAGACGTTTGTCGACCGACCGTCATTTAACAAGTCCTTCCCGTGCAGCGTGACTCGCATATTATTTTTCTTTTCCTATTCTTCGCAGAAGCTGAAGACATATAGACCGGCGAACGGAAATTCTGTTAAAGTCGAGAACCGATTCCTGATAAATAATTCCTCTCTATTTTTATTCTTAATTCTACTTTTTCTTTCGTTCATTTAATAAAATTATTGCCTTTATCTAATATAGACGAATAATCAAATAGAAAAATAAATTAGAATTATACAAAAAAAATTTTATATATAATTTTAATAACGAATAAAAGTTATTATCCTTATTAAATTATATCCTTACATATTTTCCCACATCCCATGACCAACTTGGAACAACAGCCACTCTAGTTACCCACGCCTTTAATCTGTCCCCTGAATAGCTCGAAACACCATTTCTGTAGTTAACCCCATCCATTATTCGTATTGACACGCCCACTTCCGACCTAGCCAATCCCCTGCACATTTTGCTAGGAACTGCTGCGCAGTTACCCACTGCGCAGACATACCTTGAGCAGACCCCTCCCACCTGTGCAGTTAGCCACTGCGCAGACAGACCTTGAACAGACCCCTCCCACTTGCGCAGTTTAGTCCCGCCCCCAACTAGGTTAGTCCCACCCCCCAACTAGGTTAGACCCGCCCACAAATAGGTCAGCCCCGCCCACAAATATGTTAGCCCGCCCACAACTAGGTTAGCCACGCCCCCGGGTAGTTAACTCCGCCCCTAGCGGCCTGTGTAGTTATTTCTCCCACTTCATCCCACGGCGTAGCTAACAACTGCGCAAATTAATATATTATATAATATATATATATATATATATATATATATATATATATATATATAATTATGATATATTAAAGAGTAACTGAAATCTGGCAATAATATAATATTTATCAAAGGACAAATAAATACAAATCAACCCTTCGAACGAATCTACGATTTCATGATAGAACACACGTTATACGTTGTACTTGTTGCTCGTTCCTTTTTTATTCTCTTTTCTATTATTATTATTATTATTATTATTATTATTATTATTATTTTATCTTTGTTTTCTATATAAAAAAATGAAAAGAAACTAGTAGATTATCGAATTGTTACGTTTTATTCATCGGACTGGGCAAGGTGTAGAATAAACTGAAAAATAATCGAGGAGAGATGAGAGTTATAGACACAAAAAAATGAAAAAAAAAAGGGAAAAAATATTTTCTACACGTGACGTGGAAGCGCTATATCGAATACCACACGATGACAATTTATAATTGACCTCACGTGAAAATTCTCAATGCATATCGTTCTCTTGATTGATTTATCGACGGCGTTATATCGTCGAGGCGAGTCACGAGCGCGGAAGACGAAACGCGAGAGATTTTATATATCCGAGTGGGATAGCCAAGGATTATTCGCATTGGTTATTGAACAAGAACGGAATGACATCCTCCAAATCTCTCAATTTCAACAAAAGAAAGAAAGAAAGAAAAAGAAAGATAGAGAGAGAGAGAGAGAGAGAGAGAGAAAGAGAATGAGTCGTTCGAATCCCTGTGCTATTCTTGAATACGTACGTACGTACCGTACGTATGTACTATACATACATATTTTGAAATCGCATTCATTCGACCGACCTTGGGTTGCGAATTTCTTCGTTTGTTTTTACTACACCTTTCGAGAGAAAAAGAAAAAGAAAGAAACAAACATTATTTCTCTCTTTCCTTGCGTCTCTCTCTCTCTCTCTCTCTCTCTCTCTCTCTCTCTCTCTTCCTCTTTCTCTTTCTCTCTCTTTCTCGTTGCTTACTATTCTCTGGTTATTTCGAATTTCAAAAAGATCGAGACGGGCTTTTAAACTCGCTCCCTTTTCTATTCTACTTTTTCTTTTTTCTCCTCTCCATCTCTCGGTCTACGATTCTACGTTCTCTTTTATTTCCAACTAAAAAAATACAGAAATATAAAACGAAATACGCAATAAGTATCGACTGAAATACTCTTAGTCTCTAAGATCTACTCGATAATCGTTTAAGATTTACGAGTGCATTATATATTACGATTTTGCATTCCTCTCCTTTCGATTAATTCTCACGTGACATTTATCGCGAACATTGTTCTATATAATTTTCACGTATCAGAATACATGAAGATAGAGAGAGAGAGAGAGATGGAGAGAGAGAGAGAAAGAGATATGTAAGGGAGAAAAGATCAGATATTTAAAATTGAAAAATGAATGACCATATATATATATATATATATATTTACGATGTTAAACCACAATGATTTTTCGAATACCATTAATTAAATGTAAGTGAAACAACGAAGAGGAAGAAAAAATAAAACGAAACAGAAGAAAAAAAAAAGAAAGAAAGAAAAAACCAAACAGAAGATAAAATCTCCATCGTCTATCTTTTTTTCTTATTTCAAGAGAACAATAATTTATTTATTTATTTTTATTACTCGGGCAATAAATTACTTTTACTCGTAAAATTTCAAAGCACTATTTACTTTATTAGCAGATGACGTCGAAACGTCCTCGAGTAAAAGATTACTCACTTATAGGCAATACCATAAATCGATGAAGGAAACTTGGTAGGAATATCAAATCAAACTATCTATCTATGTATGTATGTATCTATCTATGTATATATGTATGTAACTACTTAAAGTTAGAGTAAAGTAAGTAGTATTGGAATGATGATCATAGAGCTATATGAAGAAATCAAAAATGTTTCTTCCTGCGTTTAAAAAGAGCCCCCCTTCCCCCTTCCATTGCAGTGACAACCAATACTACTTCCGTACAATTTCTCTCTTTATCTTTATGTCTTCCTTCCCCCCGCCCCACTCCAACTCTCACCTTCTCTCTCTCTCTCTCTCTCTCTCGCTTTCTTTTTTTAAACGATTTAAATCCTTTAAAGTCATTGGTTAAAAAATTATAACTAAGAAGGTTGAAATTCGAATAGACACGCGACTACTCCAATAAGCATAAAAGAATCAGGCATACATAATCATCATAAGATCTTCCAAAAGGCAAATGTGACTTTTGTTGGTTGGAACTGAAACAAGCAATGATATACTTCCAAGAAATGAAAGGAAAGGAAAGAAAAGGAAACAAAATGGAACGAAACAGAACCGGAAAGAAACGAGACCGGATGAGACGAAAGGAGACGGGACGGGATTGAACGAGACAAGGAAACGTTTCCAAGACGATTAGATATAGTATCGTGTCCTGTGAGAGATTATATATATATATATATATATATATATATATATATATATATATATATATCAACTATATTCTTGCGTGTTTCCTCAAGTCTTTTGCTCTTTTCGAAAGAATGAACGAATGAATGCATGCGAAAGGGAAAAGTAAAGTGGGAATAGGAATGGAATAAACAGAGATAGGGATGAAGTGAAACGAAGTAGGGGGCGGAGATATGCCTCGACAGACAAAACAAAAGTGTTAATATAATTCGAGTTGGTTTCTATCTTTCTCTCTCTCTCTCTCTTTCTCTTTCTGTCTCTTTCTGTCTCTAGTTTTCTATTCGCAATTTCGTAGTACTCAAATATTTCGCAATGAATATATATAACGTTGCGCATTAAATGTCGATATTACTATTACCATCATCAACATTCACGTATTACGATGACGATGGCGGAATTTTATCGTAGTCATAGATTTTCGAAAGGTAACAATTTCGAAATTGACGCATACTGAACGCGTTATTTTCATTGAAATAGAATCTAATTTTAAACATTTTATTCGTCTCTATAAGACAAGTATACGAGATTTTCATGTAAATCAAGATCGATAGATCGATCTTCTTCTTTTAGGATCTATAATATGATCGGTTAAAATTGTTACCGAAATATCCACGAAGTTTGTGATACGTCAAAACAGAAAGATAGATAGATAGATAGATAGATAGATAGATAGATAGATAGATAGATAGATAGATAGATAGATGGATAGATAGATTGATAGATATATAGATGAATTGATAGAGAGAGAGAGAGAGAGAGAGAGAGAGAACATGCTCAAAAACATGACGTATCATAATGGTTTGCTTTCGTAGTTAAAATACCACGTGTAATATAAAAATCGACATATTATCGAGATAAGATTATTAATTACGAAAGAGATATAGAAAGTAAAAAAAAAAGAAGAAAGAAAGAAAGAATGAGAAAGAGTAATAATAATCTTTAAAAAAATCTTCCTGATTTTATTTCTCGTACATTTTTATATTTCATTTATTTCGTAATACCCCTACGTTACCACCAATACATTTCAACTAAAATAAAACGAAATATACCATTATATATATATGTGTGTGTGTGTTCGCGTATGTAAATATCTCGAATTGACCATTTAACAGTTGGTTTTCTATCAATTAAAAGCTCTAACGCATGGTTATAAATTAAGTAGCGCGACATGGCGTTGCGATTATTAAGGGTTAATAAACGAGGGAAGGTCGTTTCTATCATTTCGTTAAGCTACGTTATTAACGTTATGGCGATATATGTTTGTATATGTAAAATAAATACTTATACATGAATATTACTTATATATATATATATATATATATATATATATATATATATATATATATATATATATATATATAGGTACACATGTGTATATATATTAATATAACTTACATATATATATATATGTGTGTATGTGTGTGTGTGTATGTGTGTATGTGTAAATATGCGTATGGTACATGATAGGAGCACGTCACGTTCGAGAGTGACGCAAGTCCAAAGCCTCTTCTTGGCAGCCGAGTCGGCTGAAAACGGGAGCGTGCGTCGCTGGAGTGCTTAGCCATTTTCGTTGCATAATCGTATCGCTAATATTAGCGTCCTGTCACTACTATAGAGGTACCCCCACTCCTCTTACTACAAGGATCGATTTGATCGTACAACGACGATTATTTATCTTCATGTATGCGTATACGCGTGTATATATATATATATATATATATATACATATATGTTTATATGAAAAATTAGACAATTCGAAAGGAAGAAAAGAAGGAAGAAAAAAAAAGAACAAAAAATTTACACGTTCATTGAAAATACGAATGGAAAAAATCAAATGTGCGCATGTACACGATCGTAATTCGTACACGATCCATAAATTGAAATAATATATAAATAATGCAAAATGAGATTACTTATGGGAAAATGGGATAGTTTTCAAAACAAAAAATAAAAGAACAAAAAAGATGAAAAAAAAAAAAAAATATATATATATATATATATTTCCATAATACGTAAATATGCACATTCAACGAAATGTCTTTTCGAACGTTGGAACCACTTTCTCTCTCTCTCTCTCTCTCACTCTCTGTCTCTTTCTATCTATCTATTTTTCTTTCTCTCATTTTGCCGGCAATTCGTCGATTTTGAAATGAGAGAAGAAAGAGCTCCCATTTGATAAATTTCCGCGATACCTTTTCAATGTGTACCTCGCGTATTCACCCTTCACGTTCGTATCGATAATATCGAATGGTGGTGGTGTATTACCTTAGGCAAAACTCGATTTGCAATTCTCTTAGTGAAATACAACGAAAAGGAAAGAAGGACGTCACCGTTCGTTCGATATTTCGCCCATCTCCGATCTTTCGTCAAATATAAATTTCTCATTGAAATTGATATTTTCTATTGCTTCTATTCGACGAGAATCCATGGTATACAATAAAAATAAAAAAGAAAAAAAAAAAAAATAAAAAAAATAATAATAATAATAATATACTCGAGAAGAAATAATTACAAAAAAGGAGCATCTTGATACGATGGAAAATGTTGTTCATGGAACGTGATTTTAAATGCAATTATTGACGATCTATCGTATATATCTTTATATTGTTATTTTTTTTCTCTTTTCCTTTCTTTTGTTTTTTTTTTTTAAATAAAGAAGAAAAGAAAAATAATACAAAAAATAATCTTCTCACGGTCGAAAGATTCAGGGAAATATAAAACTGGAGGAATAAAGAGAGAAAAAGGGAATGAGAAAGAGAAGAGGGGGGAGCGGAGGAAAGTTTAACGAATACATTGTTCAGTTGTGGCATCGATCGATCGATCGAACGAACGAACGAACGAACTGAACGAACTGAACGAACTGAACGAACGAACGCAGGTTAAGACGCAGTAGCAGCAATAGGTACTTGCAATAATACTTGTCAATTTTCATGCTCGCCGTGTCGTTCGATGAAAAATGAATCGTTGCAAGAACAGCATCGTTAAACGAGTCCTCATTTCTCGCTTTTACGATCGTACGAGCCGCCTTAAAATGGACGATCGTGGTGGTTACCATTTCTACTCGAACGTTCCTTGTTGCCGCCTACCATTTGTATTACTTCTACTCAATCATTCCACTATGTTCTATCCTGTTGGTCGGCACCACTTCTGGCCACAGGATGGTGGCCACACGTTTCGTCGTAATAATGCAAGTCGCGCAAGCAAGAAGAGAAGTAGTAACAATAACAACGACGACGACGACGACGACGACGACGACGACGACGACGACGACGACGACGACGACGACGACGACGACGACGACGTTTATTATTACTACTACTACTACTACTTTATGTTTTTACCTTGAAACTTTGTACGTATTTACCAAAGGGGAGAAGAGGGGGAGAAAGAGGGAGAGAGAGAGAGAGAGTCTAAAAACGTGTTGCAAAGTGGATCACGACTTGCAACTTCCAGCGCCAATTTAACAGGTCAAGCGTAAAACGCATGTTACCGTGATTTGCGGTTCAATCGACATAGGATTGGGATTTAAAGAGGAGAAAGTCCGTTGGTGAAATTAACTCTCGTTACATTTTAGATTCGCGGAAAAGTGTTACCCGCTTATGTATGTGAAATAAAGAAGAGAGAGAGAGAGAGAGAGAGAGATAGAGGGGAAAGTGGGAGGTGGTTGGAAGAATATATAGATTTAGAGATATTGCAAATGTAAAGCGAAGTGAAACTCTACTTCAGTCTCTATTACATTTATTTCTCATTTTGATTTAAGGAGTAATTACTAATACTGCTAGTGCTAAATATCCGACATCGAGCGACGTTCATTATTAAAGTATTAAATCGTATGAATATTTCAGAGTCATCGCTTTCATTAAACTTTCGAGACTCATTGATATATTACGAATAATAATAATAATAACAATAATAATAATAATAATAATAATAATAATAATAATAATAATACAATAAATACGCATACGTGTAGGGTATATTATATTAATGATAGATTTCTACGTAAATTGGACGTAAAAAAAAAAAAAAAAGAAAAAAAAAGAAAAAAAAAAGAAAAAAAAAGAAAAAAAACTAAAATCAATCGTTGTTTCTTCGAAGATAATTTAATGGAAAATTATTATTAAGCAAAAAACTAAGTTATAATATTCTTTGAATGTGGTAAAAGAGGATTTTTCGTGAAATTTTTTGTGCAACATTTTTCAAAGATTTTCTTTTTTATTTTTAAACGCATATACGTTAGTTGTAACGATTCACTATCTTTATACCATCCCTTATTTCCTTTTTCTCTTACTACCTTTCTACCAGTTTACAAGATGCGTCCGATGCGATCTATCCTCTTCGGTACTCAATCTTATGTTAATGGTATTGTGGTACACTGGTACTGATACTGGTACTGGTACTGGTACATACGTTCCTTCAAGAGTTTCTCGTTAACTCTCAGCTCAGTCAGGGCAGTTTATAACGACTTGAGAATCGAACGAAAAGAAAATGGAATTGTCGAGTCGTCGTCGCCTCGAAACCAGATCGAAGGGATTTCTCTACTCGCAAGAAAGAGAGACAGAGAGAGAGAGAGAGAGAGAGAGAGAGAGAGAGAGAGAGATTGAGATCGACATCGAGATCGCGATCGTGCGATCGATGCGCATACGACTTCCACATCGTTCTTCGATGCCAAGATAAAGTAAAGCGATCGTTAAGGGGAGAAGAAGAAGAAGAAGAAGAAGAAGAGGACAAAGAAGAAGAAGAAGAAGAAGAAGAAGAAGAAATCTCGTAAGGTCACGTAAGGTGCGATCGAGTCGGTTAATGCCGAAGTCACTTTGGTAAAAGTCGAGGAGTAGGAAAAGGGGGTAGTAGTAGTAATAGTAGTAGTTGTAGTAGTAGTAGTAATAGAAGGAAGAAGAGGTGGAGATGTAGGAGGAGGAAGAGAGTTTCTAGTTTGCACGAGAGAACGTCACAGGTTCCTCTTTCCACTCTCCTCTCGCTTCAAGCTTTGTTAACGATTTGCATGGGCCAGCCATTAATCTTCTTGCAACTTGGCTAAATGACCGATGGACGGACGGCGGATAAGCGTACGCGCTCTCTCCTTCTCCCCCTATCTCTCTCTCTCTCTCTCTCTCTCTCTCTCTGTGTGTGTGTGTATGTGTGTGTTGTCTGGTTGCCCTTGTCGGATAGCTACTTCCTCCCCCTCGCTTTTTGTTAGCTCGAGGCCGACGAAAGCGGGAACAGGACGAATGGATGATGGAATTTTAAGAGTACCTTTCGTACAAACGAATGTACATCAACGTTGGACGCAACAATATCCCAACTCTCGCGTTATTTATTTATTTATTTTTCTTTCAATTTTTTTTTTCTCTTTTTTTCTTTCTTTCTCTTTTTTTTCCACCCATTTATTTAGTTATCTTTTTTGTTTTCTCATCGTACTTATACTGCATAGACATTAGAAAGAAGGATTATTATTACGTTGACTTTCTCGTCGACGATGACGACTTTGCATTAGCCGGGATTCTCTCTCTTTCTCGTTCTCTTTCTCTCTCTTTCTCCCTCTCTATCTTTTTTACTCGAGCCACTCATCAAGCTGATCACGAAAAACGCCGTGCTATCTCGCTTGCTGCCATCTCGAATACGAATTGTGTATATATGCGAATGGTGCGGTGAAAATCGAACGCGGGTGTAAACGTCGAGCTTGGATTTATCCCGAAGTTTTCTGTGTGCGTATGTATGTGTATGAGAAAGGGAAAGAGAGAGAGAGAGAGAGAGAGAGAGAGAGAGGAGTGGGGGAAAACAGATAGAAGCTAGTATGAGGAATGTTCTTTATTGAAAACAAAGCATCGTCCTCGTCCTCGTCCTTGTGTTTGTCGTTGTTGTAGTTGTCGTCGACGTCGTCGTCGTCATCGTTGTTGTCATTGTCGTCGTTGTTGTCAAGAATGCCTTAGAAAAATGTGATAATAAAGCGACGGTCCAGTCAAGACGGATCCCGCACGTTTTCTCGTCGATGAACGGAAAAAATTTTTTTCCGATATCGGCTATCTCTTATCGGTTATCTCTTATCGGCTTTCTTTCACGGTGTAATCAAATACTGCTTATCTACGAAAAGGTTCAATCTTTTTCTCCAAGATGACGTCGGCAGGACTACTACAAGTCAATGGAGAAAGACCTTTAACAATATCTCTCCGCGTATTAGATGTAGAAAGAGAGAGAGAGAGAGAGAGAGAGAGAGAGAGAGAGAGAGAGAGAGAAAAGAGAAGAAGAAAAAGAAGGAAGAGAACGATGCGAATATCGAGGAAGAACAAGATCTACGAGAGAGAGAGAGAGAGAGAGAGAGAGAGAGAGAGAGAGAAATATAGAAAAAAGAACTGTTATTCATCAAAGAGAGTAGAAAAAGATCGTCGATTCTCGATTTACACGAGAGAGTTAGTGAGGATACAACGAGCACGAACTACAGGCTCGTTCGACTTAATTTAATCTCCGGCCGAAAGAAGAAAAGCAAGAAAAACGATGAAGAGAGCAGCAAGCGGGATAAAGAGAAGTACTATATCCAGCTCTCTCTCTCTCTCTTTCTTTCTCTCTCTCTCTCTCTCTCTCTCTCTCTTTCTCTCTACTCTGGAAGCGAAACTCGAAAGATGACAGTGGGGGTGGGTGGGTTGGTTGTTGGTACACATAGAATCGGAGTTGGGGCAAAGAGTAGATAGTAAAGCAACGCAACGAACAAGGTCGCGTCTTACGAGGTGGATCAAATTGTACCTACGATAGAGAAGAATATATATATATATATATATATATATATATATATATGTGTGTGTGTGATATATATGTATACACCTACATACATATACACATATATATTGTAAAATCCGATCCTGAGGCAAAGTGCTCTCGTGTCTAGACTCGAGCAGGCTTCGTCACGAAGAAGGAAGAAGAAACAAAGAAGAAGAAGGAGTAGAAGGAGGAGTAGAGAATGAGGGAGGAAGGAGAAAGAAAGGGTTGGGGGAGGGGGTGGGAAAGGAGAACAAAAGAAAAAAAAAGAAAAATAAAGAAATAAAGAAGGAGGAAAGAAAAACGGGATAGAAGGTAGGACCTGTGTAACGTAAGAATATTTGCCGAGAGATGTTTCACGTATTATTTTACATATACATATAAAGAGGAGAGTATCTCTATATACGTATAATACATACATTCATTGTGTGAGAGTATATCCATCCCCTTCCTATCACTTTTCTCGTCTGGGCGAGAAAGAACGAGTGATTTATAACACTATCGACCGAAGAGACTCTTTCTCTCTCCCCCTATTAACCCCCACCTATCTCCCACCTCGCTCTCCCTCTCTCTCTCTCTCTCTCTTTCTCTCTCTATTTGTATCTCTCTTTTTCGTTCTCACACTCGCTCACTTCTAACATATCATTGATTAAAATAAAGATGGAGTCGTACGTGTACGAGCGCAATTAAAATTTCAAATTTTCATATGCTAATAGATCACCCACGCATTAGGGCGTACACATCTATTTATGTATTGTATGTATTTATGTATGTATGTATGTATGTATGTATGTATGTGTATGTGTATGTGTATTTATATAAATGAGAAAGAAAGGAATAAAGAGAAAGAAATAAAAAATGAGAATGAGAGAGAGAGAGAGAGAGAGAGAGAAGAGAGGGGAAAAAAGTATTGTATGTATCTTCGTCCTCGAACGTAGTCTTTGTATAAATTAATCCGCTCTTATGCTAATCCCAAGCGACCCGAAGTAAGTACTTACTTACGCGTGAGTTCGTGAAGCGTGTCGACCGTCTTGTATCTGAAAAGTGTATATACATTGGCGTCGCATCTTTGTCAATAAAAGTCTTTCATATAAATGTCTCTCTCTCTCTCTCTCCCTCTACACACATATATATATATATATATATATATATATATATATATATTCATACGTTGATATATACGCTATAAACTTTCTGATAATAAAAAAAAATATATATATATATATATATATATATATATATATATATATATTTATTATGCATTATTATTATATTTATGTATATAAGTAATACGTAATTATATGTATATTTTATTATAACTTAAATAAATAATATTTAATAAAGAATATAGATCAAAGAAATCTATGCATTATTTAAGCATTAAAATATTATAAAACACGTAAATTTGATGCTTCGTTTTATTTTACCTGGTCGTATAAATCATCAAGTTGCGATGACGCCACTGCGTCGTATTTTTATGTCGATAAGAAGCAAAGATATAAGTGTGTATGTAGCATAAAACGATAGAAAACATCGCACATACGAATATACAAACACGAGCAGTACACACCCACGCACTCACAGACACACACACACACACACACACACGCGCGCATATATAAAGACGATATAGCAGACTCTGTAATCCTAGTTGCACATGCGCAATGATGACTACGTAATACGCTTAAATACGCGTGCGAGAGGACAGCTTTGGCCGAGTTTAATCACAGTCGAGGTCAAATCGTGAGATCGAGGCAGTCCACCACTCAAGAAGATAAGAATAAAATGAACTAAGTTAACAGTTGGAAAATTTCGATATTGAAAGCTATTGATTGATCGATTGATCGATCGATCGATATATCATAATGTTTCTTATCTACGTATTTATAATGTTAAAATAAAATCATGAAAATATAAGAAATATGAATTAGATCGTTACAATCGTAGACGATGGAATTAGCTTTTCGTTCATCATTGTTTCGAACGAATTCAAAGAAACGTTATCGAAAACTCTCGTAGTATATCGTTATAATAAGATCGTTATCATTCTTAAAAGAAAATTGATTTCTTTTTCGTTCTTTTTTTTTTTTCTTTTTTTTCTATATAGACTCATTAATATTACATCGTATATAAGCGTCCATTTTTCGTAACTATTATGCGTTCCGTGAATAATCATTATAATTAATTACTTTTACAATTTATTATCCATTAGTCCGGCTTTAGTATTTATTCCATAATCAAAAATTACGATATATATATATATATATATATATATATATATATAAATCGTTTGCTTTTCAACGTTTGTAGCAACTCCGATATTTACGCGCTCGTATATTATTTATAACGTCATTGATATTCCTATAAGTACCAATAATAAAAAGAAAAAAGAAAGAAAAAAAAAAAAAAAAAAAAGAAAGAAAAGAAAAAAGAAAGAAAAAAGAAAAGAACGATTCACGATGTAAACACTCGATTTAACATTTCGAGATTTCTCCGTTTGAGAACAATTCTTGCGTTTCGTTGAAAGCGTTGAAAAAAGTTTGAGAAAACGTCGGGTTAACATAATATAACGCGGAGGGCAACGTAGAGACACACAAAATTTATTATCCACTCTACGAAGAATTTAAGTGGATTATTTTCAACGAAGAAATTCGGCGCACTCGTTATTTTCGTTCGATTTGTTCAAAATAATAGAAAGTAACTCGAGACGAAGGGTAAGGAAAGGAAAGAAGAAAAGGAGAAAGGAGAAAAAGGTAATAGCGGAGAATAAAGGAGGGATGAGATGGTTAGGTGGGGGGGGGGGCGGGCGGGAGCGGGGGAGGGGGATAAGAAGGAGTTGGTTCGAAGCAAAAACGTGCATCCCCGCTCGTCGTAAATTCGAAAATATCGAGGATCATCCGAAAACTGCTTGTTCGCCTTTTTACGAGCTTCTCGGATTAATCGAGCAGCAGCAGCAGCAGCAGCAGCAACAGCAGTAGCAGCAGTAGCAGCGTTGGTGGTATCGCGTTTCTAGGACGAACTCTCTCCTTGTTCGCTCTCGTACACTTCCTCCTCCCCCCTCCGCCCTCTCCAAACTGCTCTCGCCCTTCTTTTCTTTTCTTTTCTTTTCTTTTCTCTTCTATTCTATTCTATTCTCTTCTATTCATTTCTTTTTCCTACTTTTAACGAGGATTGAGAAAGACAGAGAAAATTTATATTTCGTACGCGAGGCGCCAGGAAAACGCGCGATAGCAGGCCGAATTGTCGTATTATTTCTGAGATACAGTAACGTGTAACTTCGTTTTTCGGTGACACGCCAACTCACTCGCTTTATAGCATTTACTTTCTCTCTCTCCCCCCCCCCTCTTTCTCTCTCTTTCTAACTGTCTATCTCACTTTTTATCCAGTCGTAAAAAGTTTTTCCCTTTTGGAGATATACTTCTTTGCGATAAAGTAAAAACTTGACCACGCTTGGACGTGACCCATCGACGACAAATACGACGACTAATACGACTACGACGACTACGACGACTACGACGATTACGACGACTACGACAACTATGACGACGACTACGACGACTACGACGACTACGACGACGACGAGGACGACGACGGTGGTCGCCTATAGGCGACCTCTGTGATTTTCCATGATGCGTGACCGCTATCGTTAGCTTACAATCTCATTTGGAAATACGCGGGAAACTCTCGTGTTACTTCTTATCCTATTTTCCTATGGTACGTGCTATATTTAACTATGAATACGTGTACGTGGTACAACTTATACGGCTATTTACTTATTAGGTCATTCGAAATATTAAAGAGAAAGGAATAAAAAAAAAAAGAACAAAAAAAAAAAAAAAAAAAAATGAGAAAAGAGTTCCCTCAAATTCATGAAAAGAAAAAAAAAAAAAAAAAAAGAAAGAAAGAAAGAAATAAAAAAGTACGATTGCACAGACTGTTAAATATCACTTTGATTAAGCAAGAATTATATTAGCAGCTGATCGATGAATTATTCTTATCGTATGATATTATAAATAACAATGTATTGTTCACGGTCTCGTTCTTCCTTTTTTTTTTCTTTTTCTTTTTCTTTTTATTTTTTTTTTTTTTTACGTTCGAGCAACCCCCCCCCCTCGATGCAGAAATTATAATATCGTTATTTCTTTATGATGTCAATTAAAGAATTATGATGTCAATGAAAAAAAGAATAGAAAAAAAAAGACCAAAAAAAAAAAAAAAATAAATGAATCAAAAATATTTCTTTTTATATACGTAACAATAAAGTTCAAAAAATAATTGCCCTTTTTTTCTTCTCTTTGTATATATCATTATAATATATAGATCGTATTATAGATGGAGATGGATGGGATGCCGGGAAATTAGTAGATTATTTGGATACGATCGAAACGCACCAATTTGTCGATGATCAAAATGATTCGACGCAACGTTTCGACGAGTATGAAAATTTTTCAGGTAATGACGTTTTATTGACATCTATGCATCCATGCCCCTCTCTCTCTCTCTCTCTCTCTCTCTCTCTCTCTCTCTTTCTGTCTCTATCTTACACACAATTTCAATCGTTTCCCCGTTATCTCGAACTTCGACGAAGTTTATTACAGCGAAGACATCATCGAAGGGTCCCGGACATCGCAGATGCGAAGTCTCACGAGCGTTTCTCGATACGCATCTCTGTAGTTCGATAGGACATAAAACGACATACGACACAAGGACGCCGACGCCGACGCCGACGGCTACTACTACCACTCTCTCTCTCTCTCTCTTTCTCTCTCTCTCTCTTTCTACCTATGACCTCTCTCTTTAGAGGGGTTCGCTAGAACGAAGTTCGACGAAAGGGAACGAAGGGAGAGACGTAATACTGTCAATGAAATTTCGCGTCGGTATCGATCAAGTGTAAGTGTAAAAAGGCCAAGAAGATTGTGAAATTGGATTTTAACACGTTAGAAACATTATGTTTCGTCTCTTTCTGCTTGATGATTTTCTCTTCCCCCCCCCTCTTTCTCTCTCTCTCTTTTTCTCGCATGTTCTATCACAAACTTTTCATCTCTCTTTTTATTTCATCCGCGATGGTAGGAATAAAAAAGACGACGAATACGACGTCGATAGAATTCTCTATATATATATATATATATATATATTATATAATATTTTATATATATATATTATAAAAAAAAAAAAAAATAAATTCAGAAAAAAGGATAAAAAAAAAAAAAAATCTCGGAAATAAATCCACCACCATAGAAAAATCGTACTGATTTGAGTCTAACCGAATCGAACCGAACCGAACCAAATCGAACTGAACCGAATCGAACCGAACTGAAATGAACCGAATCGTATCGTGCTGACTAAAAGTCGTTCTTTCTCTCTGGATTTTAAACGAATTTCGCTGTTCCACGAGTTTACGAAGACTTCGGGTCTTGCGATCGATGGTCGCACGATGGAAAAACAGACGGAGCACGATGTTTCTTCGCCAATTACAAGAACCAAGTGAGTCGAGACAAGAACAGAGAGAGAGAGAGAGAGAGAGAGAGAGAGAGAGCAAGAGAGAGAGAGAGAGAGAAAGAGAAAGAGAGAGATAAGTTTTCTGGAAGGAACAGCAACTAAGGATCGTCGTCGACTTGGCGAACATTTCCTAGACGTAAAACTCTACAAAATTCCTCGCCTTTCACGATATACGAAAGGACCTCTTTCTTTTTCCTTCGAGATAATCCCTTCGAAGGAAGAAAGAAAGGAAGAGGGAGAAGAAGTAGAAATGACGGGAAAAGAACATTACTTTTCTCTTTCTCTCTCTCTCTCTCCCTCTCTCTCTCTCTCTTTCTCTCTTGTTCTATTTCTTTGTTTTTTGTTTCCTTTCCGATAAAAGCGAAAGCAAAAATAATATAATAAATAATTGTCATTCGTCTGAAATAATTGTCCTCGTTTTGAAGAAGAATCTCGAATTTACCTTCTCTTCCTTTATGATCTTTTTTGAGAGACAGAGAGAGAGAGAGAGAGAGAGAGAAAGGATAAAAAAAGATAAGGAAATAACGAATTAAAATGCAAACGAACGAGTAGGTCCTTCGCCGTTCAATCGTAATATGATTTTTCCTACTTTTCCTGTTTGCAAGCATTTCTAGAAAAAAAAGAAGGAAAGAAAAAAAAAAAAAAAGCAGAACAAATTCTTCATCACTTTTTTTACAAACTGAAGTTCGAAATACTTGGAACTTATCAGGGAACGAACATGAAATAGAAAATGAAATAGAAATTCGTGAGAATTTCTCTCCTTTCTTTCCATCTCTTTCTCTCTCTCGTCCACCCTCATCTCTCATTCTCTCTCTTTTCTCCTTTAACTCGAATTTCGCTTAGTACGAAATTTTCTAGGAAACCGTTATCAGCCTCTAACAGCCGTACACATTTATATAGATGGGTTCACGTATGTATATACATAGGTAGACATATACCTGTATATGTAGACTATATCTGTATTACTCGATAGAGAGAGAGAGAGAGAGAGAGAGAGAGAGAGAGAGAGGTATAGAGAGTAGGGAGAGAGGAGAATGGAGAGAGGGGCGTTCTGCCGGTCGAACGCGTACGTATACGTTGCGTCCCTTCGGTTCACGGACCGGAATCCGCCGGCACTGGACGCTAATGGCGTCGAGCGTAATCGATTTTCGAAGCGAGTGGAGGCACGAAGGTACGTGGCCAAGAAGAAGAAGAAAGAGAGAATACAGAGAGAGAGAGAGAGAGAGAGAGAGAGAAAGAGAGAAAGAGAAAGGGAGAGAGTATAAGGGGAATAAAGAGAGGGAGAGAGAGAGAAAGAGAAAGAGAAAGGGAGAGAGTATGAGGGGAATAAAGAGAGAGAAAGAGAGAGGGACGATACGAAGGAAGGAAAGAGGCAAACGAAAGGAAAGAAAGAAAAAGGAAAACGTCGGCTGCTCTGCCAAGCGAGAACAAGTTTCGAGGGCGAAACGAAAGGCAAAGTTTAGGAAGGCGAGGAAGAGAGACAGAGAGAAAGAGAGAGAGAGAGAGAGAAAGGTAGGAAAAAGGAGAGAAAGAGAAAGAGAGAGAGATAGAGAGAACGTAGATGGAGCTGCTTAGAAAGGCGGAAAACTCAAAGATCGATGGCACCGCAGAGCTCGCACCGAGGTCGTCGCTCGAGTAGAGAGATAGTTCCCGACGACGACGACGACAACGACAACGACGAAGAAGAATAAGAATAAGAAGAAGAAGGAGAAGAAGAAGAAGAAGAAGAAGAAGAAGAAGAAGAAGAAGAAGAAGAAGAAGAAGAAGAAGAAGAAGAAGACGACGAAGAAGAAGAAGAAGGAAGAGAAGAAGAAGAAAAAGAAGAAGAAGAAGAAGACGACGACGACGACGACGCTTGAAAATCAATGGCGCCGCGTGCTGCGAAAAAACGAAAAGAAAAGTCGCCGACAATCTCCCCTTTCTCTCTCTATCTCTCCCTCCCTCCCTCTCTCTCTCTCTCTCTCTCTCTCTCTCTCTCTCTCTCTCTCTCTCTCTCTCTCTTAACCATCAATATCCAACGGGAGGGGGGATTACTATCGAAAGTGAGTGAAAATTCTCCGGCCACCGATTTTTCTATCCGTCCTATGCGACTTCTTTTGCCAGAGAAGTATTCTTTTTTTTTCTTTACTTTTTCCTTTTTTTATTTCTTTTCTCCGTTTTCTTTTCCTTTTTTTTTTTTTTTTTTTTTTTTTTTTTATTTTGATAAAATTTTTCTAAAGGAAATAAACAGGAGAAGAAACGAAAATCCCATTCTCTTCCTCCCTTACATGGTCTAAAAAAGAAAATATGAATGAATGAATGAATGAATGAATGAATGAATGAATGAATGAATGAGGAAGATGAAAAAGAAAAATGGAGTGAAGGCAAAGATAAAGATAAGTACGGTATATATTTACATTGGTGTGAGATATAGAGGAAATAGATTTAGCGCGTTGGTTTGGGAAATGACGATTCTCGATAAAAACGATTATCGAGGATCGATATGATAAGACGATAGAGATTAGTAGTCGTGATCGATCGGACAGGTGTCCGTTCCTCGCGAAAAGAGAATTTTATATTTCAATAAAAACTCGAACCGATCTCAGTTTTCGTCTCTCTCTCTCTCTCTCTCTCTTTCTCTCTCTCTTACTTTTTCATGTTCTCTCAGTCTCATCGAAGGATTAGAGCGATAGTTTGGAAAGAGCGATAGGATCTATAACAAAGGATGTGAGTAGAAGGAGGAATGAAGGATGCCACGCGTGGATGCATTCGTCGCGTGTGTTGGATGCACGACAATTCTCTCAGGAGTGTGGAGAAGGATATCCGAAGGTGGTAGTCGCGATTTATCAAGAGCATCCTGCGTAGTGCACGGATGTCCTCCTCCTTCTCTTCCACCACTCCTCCTTCTCTTCTTCCTCTCCTTATCCTCCTCTTGAGAGGAGGTAACGGCCTATCTGGTGTTATCGCGTGGCATTACGCTTTGGTGAGAGGAACGTGAACGAGAGAGAGAGAGAGAGAGAGAGACAAAGATAGAGACAAAGATAGATAGATAGATAGATAGATAGATAGATAGAGAGAGAGAGAGAGAGAGAGAGAGAGAGAGAGAGAGAGAACGAGCCAGAGAGGCTGGAGAGCGCCTGAGGCTAATTAATTGTATAATTAATCGAGCGAAGGAGCAGCCGGGCGGAAGTAGCTCCGAGCTGTCAGCCGCAGAGGAGCCGTCTGACCGATGTCTCCCTGTCGGCCGTTCACTTGCGCACGACCAACCATCAGAGCCCTCCCTCCCTCCTATCCATCTCCTATTCCTCTCTCCTCCTCCTTCTCCTCTTCTTCCTCTACTCTCCTGTCGTACCAATCCCTTTCGCTCTCGCCCTTTGTCGCAAATATCCCTGTGCATTAGAAACTCTTGGAAATTACTGACCCGCTCGCTCGCTCGCTCGTTCGCTTAAACTCGTCCAACGTAATACTATTCTCTATTCTCCATTTCTTTTCTTTCTCTTTCTTCCTCCTTCTTTTCTTTCTCTTTCTTCCTCCTTCTTTTCTTTCTCTTTCTTTCTTTCTTTCTTTCTTTCTTTCTCTTTCAGTACTCGCCTGCCACGTCGATTCAATCCAATTTGTTGTAGCCGCTCGAAAGCCGAGTGATTTATCCTTTTCCCTCGCACCTCCAACGTAGTTCGTTTCTTGCACCTATCACGCGAAAGGCGGCCGCTCTCCTCACACACACACACACACACACAAAATGTACACACGCACATACGCATGCACGCACACAAGTGCGCGTGTGCACGAACACATTCTCTACGACGACATTTTCCGATACTTCCTGGGAAATTTCGTTCTTCGAAAGGGACGACAGCTCTGCGGACGGGTCGTTACTTTCTCGAAGAAAAGGAAAAGGAAGAAGGAAGAGGAAGAAGTAGAAGTAGAAGAAGAAGAAGAAGATATCTTACGAAAGCGAATTCGATAGTATGAGGAAATACGTTTGGAAAAAGGGTTTGAAGAAGAAGAATAAAGAAAAAAAAAAAAAAAAAAGAAAAAGAAAAAAAAGAAATAGATATTGCTCTTGTTACGACAATTTTCGCGATAGTTTTCATAAAGAAAAGAGAGAGAGAGAGAGAGAGAGAGAGAGAGAGAGAGAGAGAAATGATGACACGAGTAATTGCAATCGACTGGCAAAGGAGAGTGGACGATGAATTGTAGAAGAGAACTATGCAAATGGGAAAGAGAACTCCGATTACATGGGATCGCATTACCTGATAGATTATTCGGCTTTCCAAAGAGAGGGATCAACAGCATATAGAGAGTGGGATATACATATATATATATATATATATATATATATATATATATATATATATATATATATATATTCAATCAGTTGGAATTAGATAGGCGATCTCCGGTTGAACTAAGCTGCCTTTGCGTATCTTGCTCTTGCAATTTGCAAATGAGCAATGAAAGTACATATAATCAGACCTCTTTCTCTCTCTAACTTAGTCGAATTTTGAAATTGCGCCATGGTATACCAAACCTACAACCATCGATCAAATTGACCTTTTCTCTCTCCCTCCCACCTCTCTCTCTCTCTCTCTCTCTCTCTCTCTCTCTCTCTCTCTCTCTTTATAGACAGATCTATGTATCTCTTCTATCTATCTATCTATCTATTTATCTTCCAACGCTTTTCGTCCTTTTCGTTGTTTTCGTCATCTTCTCCTCCGATACACAGCCGTCGATCGATTCGTCTCCCTGCTGGAAGACAACGGGCAAACGAGCGACTGATCTACCGAGGCACAAAGGGAAAGGAAGGGCTGGTTAAGCTCCCGTACCACCATCACCATCATCACACCACCATTACTACCACCACCAATACCAAAACTATTACTACGACTACCATCACCATCACAACTACCACCACCATATACCATCGTCATCGCCATCTACCACCATTACGACTACACATCGATGGAGAACGAACAGAGCGTGTGCACGCGGCGAAATAAATTTCCTTTGATCGGCTGCTAATTTTCGCTCGTTACTCCCTTTCGCTCCGAGCGTTACGCGAAAATTCTACCTCATAGCGAATCGAAGCGTCGCGGCTTTTGATATCCGAGAGAGAAACAAAGAGAGAGAGAGAGAGAGAGAGAGAGAGATGCATGAAGATGGAACGAGTTAACGAGCAAGAAAAGTTAAATGATCATTCGTTGTAAATAAAATTATAACATTAAGATCAATAAATTTAATAATAGCCAAAGAAATATTTTTCGTTTAAAAAGCTCTAAGAAAAATAATAAATAAGCAAAATCATATGTATCATACCATTGGAAAAAGAAAAAAAAGATGGAATAATTTTAACGTAGGACATGATATTATTTACTAGTAAATAATATCAATCTTAAAGTAATAATAGAATTATAAAGAGAATTAATAATAATTTCTCATCCCCCAAAAACGTACATACACATACGTAATCTTATCCTATCAACCTAACCCCCGTCTCTATATATCTACAAAGTTCTCTCTTTGCAGTTCTCTAACAGCTGCGGTCCGTGCCGCACGAAATGACACGAACGTGTCCGCCATTATAGTCCTGTACAACGAGCAAATACAGTACAAACCACGTTAAGTTGCATTTGGACCGTCTATGCAAGTACCATAACTACACATACACACACATATATATACACACATCATATATGCATATATATATATATATATATAGAATACATAGAAACACGGCAGGCGTTTGGCGCGCGTTTGCGCATTCAGAGATGCGGATAGTGCTGGTAGCGTTCGAGCATCCAAGTTGCGTATCGCTCATTGTGCGTGTGCCGCTGTCAGCTGCCGTTCACAATGGACGTTCTGCCAAAAACGAAGCTCCATTGTTGGTCCCTAATTGGCGAGCGCGATTCACGACAATAGCTTACCCTACCCTCGTCCCCTTTCTCACTTTCTACCTCTCTCTCTCCTCTCTCACTCTCTCTCTCTCTCTCTCTCTCTCTGTATGTGTGTAAGTGTGTGCACGCGTGTACTACTATTCTTCCATTTCCCTTTACCCTTCGATCCCTCAAACCCTTCTTACCGTTTTGCCTCTAATTTTAAGTACTAGGCGATACGCATTGGATGTTTTCGATCGTTCCTATTCTTTCTTTCTTTCTTTCTTTCTTTCTTTCTTTCTTTCTTTCTTTTTATGTCTTTTTTCTTTTGCCTTTTCGTACGCCTCCTTCTCGATTTATTCGCTCGCACGATTCCAGCGGTGTATTACTTTAATCCTGTTAAAAACAAAAACAAAAAAAAAAAAAAAGAAAAGAAAAGAAAAAAGAAAGAAGGAAAGAAGAGAAGAAGATGGTATATATATTTTTTTCATATTTTATTTTATTATTTCTTTCCTTCTTTTTTCTTTCCTTCTTTTTTCTTTTCTTTTTTTTTTTTTCTTTTTTTTTTTGTTCAGAAATCGTGTATGTCTCTATTCGTTTATCCTGATATCACACACGGTAATAATATATTGACTTATATAATTATTGCTTATATATTTATTTATTTATTTATTTATTTATTTATTTATTTATTTATTCGAGATAAATGACAAATCTCACAAAAGAAATTTACGAACGCGTTAAAGATCTTCGTGTATAGTTCGATCATTTGAATAATCGTTGATGTTAACGAGAAGGGAAAAAGAACGAAGTTTAGGTAGCCAAACGTTCCTTCTGACAACGTCAAGAGGGGGAAGAGAGAGAGAGAGAGAAAGAGAGAGAGAGAGAGAGAAAGAGAGAGAGAGAGAGAAAGAGAGAGAGAACCCCAAGGATCACAATGATTTAGGGTGAGACTTTGTAGCCTTTGGTAGCCTTACTACTTGTCCCGAGTTAAGCTCGGTTTAGACGAGGGTGATGATGATGGTAGTAGTAGTAGTTTCATTGTAGTCGATGCTACAAAGGGAATAAAATAATGATCGCGTTTCTGGTTTAACAACTATAGTAGGTATATATTTATTTGTAACTAAGGGATGATAGAACAACATATCCCTTCGTCGAGATAAGTCGATCGATCGATGATGTCCGGTCAATAAAATTCAGTAACGTTGCACCACGAATGATTGCAACTATTAAATGACATTAATCGCGATTCGTATTGCATTACCTTCGAATCTTGATTAAAGAACATAAAAAGGAAGAGAGAGAGAGAGAGAGAGAGAAATAGAAAGTACTGACGTGTCGCTTATTCAATATTCAAACGCGTACATACATACGTAATTTTTAAAATAATTGAAACGAGTCGTTTCTTGCAAACGACAAAAACGAATATTTAACATTTACCTGTTTTATTAAAAAAAAAAAAAAAAAAAAAAAAAAACCTACCACCGAAATACCTAATTTTTATTTCACTTTTATCATTAACGTGTTTCCGAACTGAACAGGACGTAAATTACAAAAATTTGTTTCTTTTCTTTTTATATATATATACGTTCAATCGAATTAAAATGTTTATCAAGTGACTTTCGTTCTAAATTAGATAACATATAACGTACGTTTTAGCATATAAAATTTCGATTAGATTTTGTTTAATCAATTTGTTGCTTTGATTGAAAGGAATTTTATATATACAAAAAGAAACATGCCAAATCCCATTCACTCTGACAGTCTCTATATACAGAGAGACATACACACATATACAAATACATAAATGCATACGTACGTACATACATCCACACATACGCACGCGTTTAAAAAGTGCTATAATCCATGCGAAACTTCAAATAGAATTGAAAAATTCCATTTCCATCAAAATTTATATACGAGCGAACGCTTTTCGAGATGGTGATTGCATAAGACACTCCCTCTATCTCTCTTTCTCGCTCTCTATCTCTCTCGACAGTCATGCCTAAAAAAGAGGAGAGGAAAAAAAAAGAAAAGAAAAAAAAAAAAAAGGAGAGAATTAAAAGTATCAGATCAGCGACCTTCTCCCATCCCAATTCACTCCATATCCAGTGTGAAAGGGTCACGTAAAAATTATTGAAAGTGGGGAACCAATGAAAATCTCATGAATTGGACGCATAATATTATAATAATAATAATAATAATAATAATAATAACAATAATAATATTCCACGATAATCAATTGCCTTTCTAATTTTTTCTTAAAAAAAAAAAAAAAAAGAAAAAAAAAATGTAAAACTCTTTTGGATAGAATTTATGGTACATTTTTTTTCTTTCCTTTCGCTGTTTTTTCCTTCAAATAAATCATTTAAATCGAAAAGAATTTTTCTTTTAAATCATCATCGCAATACGCACGGGTACGATCCTCATCATAATTATAAGCGAAACATAATTAATGGCCGATAATGGAAATAATCATAACTCTTTTTAAACGATACCATTATACAATATTCTTGATTTTTTGATCGATATAAAATCACGATTTGATTCATATAAAATCACGATTCAATGGGCATATCCAATATGACCGATCAAATTTCGTGACCGACTTTATTTCGGTGATTTACGGATTGTTGGAGTAAACTTTAGGGGAACGGGCGGAGAGGAGGAGAAGGGAATGGGGGGAAGGAGGGTCCTACCGTCATAGTAGTCGAGAAGGAAATAATTTTAGCGACGACAAATCGCACTTGGCAAATGGTATAACATTCTTATGGCGGTCAATTAACGTCACACCGTTTTGCCAAAGAATTCTTGCCGCCCCTGAACTCTGATCGTATCCGTAGAAATAAAAAGTCAACCAACGGTGGCCATTTCGCTGATATTGCATTTCACATGTCGTTTCAATCGATCTCATACCATGTGTTGCGCGATAAGGATTAAAAAAAAAAAAAAAAATAAATAAATAAATAAAAACAATAAAAAGAAAAAGTAAAAATAAAGAAGGAGAAAAAGAAAAAATAAAAGAGAGGAAACATTCGATAATTGTTATTGAAAAACTCCTATATAATTTCTTATCAATTTTATTAAAATACTCGTAGAATTTCTGTCCAATCGTAGAAGAAAGGATAAGGGGGGAAAGGAAGTGGAGGAGGAGGGGGGGGCGGCGGAGCGCCCACAAAGTTACAAACTAATAATCATTTTGCGTATCACCGGTTCTAAACTGGAAAGTAAATTGTCAGGTCGTCGATATTCTTCGACGACGGTTATGCATATGCGGGTTGTAAAATGTAAAATGTAAAGAGAAAAAAGAGAGGAAAAGAAAAAAAAAAAAACTGAAAGAAAAAAAAAAAAAAGAAAGTAGGCGACGGATAAAAGCGTAAGAGCAGGTGTGCGAATCGATACGAACGTACACACACACACACACACACACACACACACACACATATATATATATGTCTCTATGCCTATGCGTACATAAAAAAAAGAGAGAGAAAAAGAGATGTTTGTGATACGTTTATCTTATCTAATTAATTCGACTATACTTAATAATACTATTGTAATTAGTAATAATGTTATCTGACAGTGCACCGCAACTGGTATTGGTGTAATTATCTTACAATTTATTAGTACATATTAGTATATCGATTTAGTCAGTAATATAAATAGCACTGATAAATATAATCGTAATATAAATAGTATCAGATGCACTTTTATAATCGGAATTGCTATAATCCAGTACCATTAATAATCGATATTACTTCCAGTCAGTATTGTTATAATCAGTACTACTATATTTAGTATTATTACAATTTGTATTACTATATTTAGTACTATTATAGTTGGTAATATTATAATTATTACTCGTATATTAATCGATATTATTATAATATAAATAAATTTGCAAGCTCTATGGAAAAAAGACGAGTTTAATTTTTTAATGATACCCTTACTCCTCCCTCCTCCCTTACCGATCTTTTTCCCTCATCTCCACACCCTTTACTCCCGTTACGACGGAAGCATGATGATCGTTGCGAAAGATGTCGTAAATTATCGTCCAGGATGACGTACCGCGCGCGAGAGGTTTTATTGCTAATATTTTTTCGAGCACGGAATGGAGCCGCGACAGACTAATAGGCACTTTCACGTACATACACCTACCTACTTACATACATACATACATACATATATACATACATGTATGTACATATGTACGTACGTAAGTACATACATACATAAGTATATATGTAGGTATGTATAAGCTACGACGTAGCCATGGAAAACTACTCGACGGAAATGATAATATAAAAATGGAGAATGCACGTTTCCGTCATAAAAAGACGGAAAAATAAATAAAGAAAGGAAAAGAAAAAGAAAAGGAAAAAAAGAAGAAGAAAAATAGAAAAGAAACGTCTGACTTTGGTTCGATGTATCGATTGATATCACCATTTTGTCGTTTGACGTATTATACGATAAATCGTAACAAATTTCTTCAACGATCCATCGATTTATTCATTTCTCCTTCTTCCTTTACACTTTTTCTTTTCTTACCTCGTACTATTGATGAATTCTTTCCCCCATCCCCTCCCCCATTTTCTTTTCTACCAATTAAAAGTTAGATAATAAAGAAAAAAAAAAAAGAAAAAAAAAAAAAGAAAAAAAAAGTATCGTGCCTTTTCGACGAGAATTTGATAATTTTATTATAGAGAAAAGGTAATAAAAGATAATGAATTCGAAAAGAAATAAAAGGAAGAAAGAAAGGAAATAAGGAAGAAAGGGATGGGAGAGGATGCGTTCACCATTGACGACTTGTTTTCGGACTTGACTACGTATATGTATATATGGTATAAGATTATAAAAGTTCCCGTGGTCGAAAACGTATTTACATAATCGAACCGCTTCCGTTGAGTAATTCAAGGAACGTCCGTGAATTACCCGTAAAACTCGAAGAATCGGAATGATACGTAATCGAAAGTTTGTGAAGAAAGACGGAACGAACTGGTTTACAGTTTATTTTTCGTAAAAGAGATCCCTTGTTTACTCGGTTAAAGTCAGTCACAGATACGATATTCGAATACGTACAAATTTCAAATGATCTTTCGTTCAATGAATTTCCCCTATCGATCCATACTATTTTTATCTTTTTCTTTTTATAAACTTTTAAAAATCAAAGAAATATGTACATTACATATGTACGATTTTTACGATTAATAATATATCATTTTTAATTATATTCATAAAATTTATAATACGTAAATAAATGTTTCCTAAGATTTATATATACATTCTCTATGTATATAACATAGATCGTTATATCCAACAGTCGTATCTTATACTTGTAAAAAGAAAAAAAAAAAAAAAAAAAGAAAAAAAAAACATAATGATAATAAAAATAATAATAAAATAAATAAATAAATAAATAAATAAGTAAATAAATAAATAAACGAACAAACATACTCTAATACACATTGAGATATATCAATAACGATTGAGAATTAATGAAGAATGGATTCTAGAATCGAGACAATCATTAACCCGTTCCTTTCACCAGTAATTGGACAAATGAGTAGGTCAAAAAGGAAAAAAACGAAAAAGAAAAAAAAAGAACGAATGAACGAACGAACGAACGAACGAACGAACGAACGAACGAACGAACGAACGAACGGTAGCTCTCACAATGGAAGAAGAGCCGGTTTTTCCAAGATAATTTAATCCTCCCGAGGCGACAACAACCGGTACTACATATATAACCCATACATATGATGATGACCCGATCATCATCAGCAGAAGCAACAGCAGCGAACAGAAGCAGCCAACAGAAGCAGCAGCTCCAGCAAGACACGTTCGCGTATCTTTTCTCTCTTAGCATTATCCTTTCTCCGATGACACGAGATGGATAAGGAGGAGAAAAAAGAGAAGGAAGAGTAGAGAGAAGGGGGAAGGGGAGGGGAGGGGAAAAAAGAAGGAAGAGGAAGAGGTAAAAAAGATGGAGTAAGAGATAAAAAAGAAGGAGGAGGAGAAGGAAGAGGTTAAAAAAGGAGGAGAAGAAGGAAGAGGTAAAAAAAGGAGGAGGAGAAGAAGGAAGAGGTAACAAAGGAGGAGGAAGACGAGGAGAAGGAGAAGGAGGAGGTAAAAAAAGGAGAAAAGATTCTCTTCTCTGGAGGTAGGTGATAGTGGTTCGTTGGTAAGCTTGGTTGGTTATTTGGTTGTTTGGTTGTTTGGTTGGTTGGTTGGTTGTTTGGTTGGTTGTTTGGTATTTGGGGTGAGACAGAAAGAATGAAAAGTAAGGAGAGAGGAGAAGAGAAAACGGGTTCGCAGGATCTCGACGACAGCTGACGCGTGCTCGTCGCGTGCTCGGCTTGCTTCCTTGTATAATGTGAAAGAGAGAAAATGGAACCAGAAACGCACGAACGCAGCTGTTCTCGCGCTGTCCCGATTATGCTACTCGGTCCTAATCGAAAATGGTCACCATTATTGCCAATTTCGTTTCTCACCGACACCATTGTGTTCCTTGTCTCGCGAAAAGATATTCGAGACGAAATGTGTCATGGGAATGGGGAATGAGTGGGGTGGGGTGGTGGGGGAAGGAAGAGGACGAAAGGAGAGCTCTCGCTCTCTCTCGCTCTCTCTCTCTCTCTCTTTCTCTCTTTCTCTTTCTCTCTCTTGTTATTTCTTCTCTTTTTTCTTATTCTCTATTATTTTTTATTTCATCTATTTGTTTATTTATTTACATATTTATTTATTTATTTATTTATTACTATTATTATTATTATTATTATTATTATTATTATTATTATTATTATTATTATTATTATTATTATTATTATTATTATTATAATTATTATTATTATTATGCGACGGACAAAAACGACGTTGAAACTTGATGGTACCGACAAAAGTTACAGATAGATATCTTATTATTCCGTTGGAAAGTTTTCCATTCGTTTATTCTAAACTCGAGCTTTCTTTTCTTGTTGTTTTCTTCTTTCTCTTTACTTTTTTTCTTCTTCTTCTTTCTTTTCATTTCTTCTTCTTCTTCTTCTTCTTCTTTTTTCTTTCGGAGATAGCGGGTGTACTTTTATAACTACTTTGTAGAAGAAATAAGAAAGAAAGAAGAAGAAGAAGAAGAAGAAGAAGAAGAAGAAGAAAAGAAAACAGAAAAAAAGGAAAAAAAAAGGAAAAAACAAAAAAGAAAAGAAAAGAAAAGAACGAAAAAGATGATTCGATCTATATCGAACGAGAACTCTCGATAAGTCGCAAGCAACATCACGACTTCGAACTTTCTCTGTCTGCTTTTAAAACCGTTCTTCTCGTATCTTCTTCTTCTTCTTCTTCTTCTTCTTCTTCTTCTTCTCTCGCGTTCTTTTTCTGTCGATTTCAATTTCGAGGATGTCTCTCTCTCTCTCTCTCTCTCTCTCTCTCTCTCTCTCTCTCTCTCTTCCTTTTTTGTAAAAGAGATATCTCGATACGAAGAGAAAGAAAAATCTCTTTTCTTGGAAAGAGATCGTGAAACGTTTTCAGCTTGAAAGGGTTAAACAGTAACAAAGATTTCAATGGACGAAATGAAAGGAGAAAAAAAAGGAGAAACAAGAAAGAACGAAAGAAAGAAAATGTGAGGGCAAGAGAGAGAGAGAGGGCAAGAGAGAGAGAGAGAGAGAGAGAGAGAGAGAGAGAGAATAAGCGAATGGTAAGCGAGAAAAAGAAACAAGCCGATTCTTAGAGGTTGGCATTTGAGATTAACGATACGGCCGCGCAGAAACACGGCCCCATAGCGATTCCACCTCTCCCATGAAGGGAGGAGATGGGGCGGAGGGTGGAAGGGGCGGAGGGGGGGGGTAGAGAGGAGGGAAAGAAATGATATAAAGATAAGTTTCCCTATAGAAAATGAGTTTAAGTGCCAACCTAGCGAATCCTTCGCTCTATTATATCTACCATATTGCAATGTTTAGTCCGAAATAAGAAGAATTTCCATTTAAAGAAGAAAAAAAAAAAAAAAAAAGAAAAGAAAAAAAGAAAAAAAAAAAAAGAAAAAAGAAAAAAGAAAAACACTCGATGAATAAGTGATTTTTTTGACCATAACGTCTACGTTATTTTGATCTCTCTCGAAATACAAAATAAATAAATAAATAAATATAGAAATAAATACAGAAATAAAAAAAAAAAGAAAGAAAAATCAGAAAAAAAAAAGATAGAAAGATGGGAAATAAAAAAAGGGACACCGTCCTTGATTTATTCTGACGAATTAATCCAAATAATAAAAAAGAAAAAAGGATTCCAATCGATGTTATCCATCGAAAATTAATATCTCTGTTTTGTCTATTTAACCTCACCCTCCTCCTCAACCCTCACTTTTTAAGTCATCCAATTTTCATCCAACTGAAGAGGTTCTTTCAAAAGTCGAGACAAACGATCCTTCGGACTTTCTAAAAACCATCCCCAACTCTCTTCTATTTCTTTTACGTCGACGCTATCTCTACGGCGTTTTCGTCGTATTTCGTCGAATTAATTCCCGTCCATCCACGATGGAAGAACCATAACGTAGAGAGAATGAGTGTAAGAAAGAGAGAGAGAAAGAGAGAGGGTGGAGGAGAGGGGAAGGTACATCCTAGACGTCGCCTTACGAAAGGAAGTACATTTTTCAGATGGTCCATAGAAAGAGAGACAGAGAGAACCTTACTGCATCAATTGAAGAAGGAGAGAGAGAAAGAGAGAGAGAGAGAGAGAGAGAGAGAGAGAGAGGGAAATGTCTTCGACGTTAGATAAACGATTTTCCGCAAAGAGGATAAAATTCGATCGCGGCATCGATCTTAACGTTTAATTACGTTAATGGCGACATCGTGGATACTCCTTACGATGTTCCCCGTAAGCGTATCTTAAGAGGATCTTTATTAGGGGTGGAGCTTAGATTCGGGACCTGAAGTTGGCTAGGTAGATAGGTAGATAGGTATGTATGTAAGTAGGTAGGTATGTATGTAGGTAGATAGGTATGTAGGTAGGTAGGTAGGTAGGTAAGGTATATCGTCCCTTTCTCCTGACTAAGAAAAAGACTAATGACTCTCTTTTTCTTTATCCAACCGAGACTACGTCGTGTTGATACGAGGAAAGAGCGTCATGGTGGTGAGAAGATCAAAAAAAAAGAAGAAAGAAAGAAAAAAAGAAAAAAAAATGAAAAGAGAGAGAGAGAGAGAGAGAGAGAGAGAGAGAAAAGAAAAGGAAAACTTTTGAACTCGACGGAACCTACGGGAGCAACGATGAAAACACAAGAGAAAAAGAATGATGATAATGATGATGATGATGATGATGATGATGATGATGATGATGATGATGATGATGATGATGATGACGACGACAACGACAAGGACGAAGACAAAGAACAAGAACAAGAATAAGAAGAAATTGGGGAGGAAGGGAGAGGGACAATGTTTTCGTCCTTTCGACGATCAAAACTTGTATTTCCTGCTACTTGGACGACTTCCTTTTAACTATTCGTCTAAAGACTTCTTCTTCTTTCTTTCTTTCTTTCTTTCTTTCTTTTTCTTTATCCTTTATTCTTTTCGTACGAGACAGAATTAAAATTACAAGAACGATACGAGATTATCTAAAAAGTAAAAGATAACATTTCTTCCACCTAAAAGATGATATCCGTTCCCCCTCACCCCTTCTCCACGTCGCCTAACACCCTTCTCAGGCAATCGTATCGATCCAATGTTAAAAGACGAATGAGCTGGTAACAATTAAGTAGAAAGAGGGTGGGGGGATAAGGTGTGGGGAGGGGGGAGGGAATGTAATTCAAGGTTTTTGCTCGAAAATCTGTATGCCGTTCGAAATAACATTCAACACGGTGCGCGCTCGATTATATCAACGGAGTGAGGTGAATTAAAACAGTATATTCGAATATCTAGGTTGTTATTCGTAAAAAAAAAAAAAAAAAAAAAAAAAGGGGGGGGGAAAGATAGAAAAGAAAGTTTGTATCATACCAAACATACGCGATGTCGAGATACACGTAAGTTATATATACTGATCATTATGAATTTTTCTATGAAGCAATGTTAAAAAAAGAAAAAAGAAAAAAGAAAAGAAAGAGAGAAAAAAGAAAGAAAAAAAAAATATCCATTGATATTTATTTATCGAAAAGAGAAGGATAAAGAAAATGAAGGAATGATTACGATCGTTTTAATTCGATAAATATATACTTTACGATCGCCGTATGTTTTACTACATACATATTCTACTTATATATACAGATGTGTGTGAGCGCGTGCGTGTGTGTGTGTGTGTGTGTGTGTGTTTCTGGGTTTTTCTCTTTGTGTGTATGTGTATGTATTTATGCATGTATGCATGTATGTGTGTTAGTAGAAAGTTTGTGAAAGAAGAGAAATATGTAAGAGACGAATAGTAATTTCGTTCGTTACAAGTGGAATCTCGCGTGCCCTTCCATAAAGAGAAAGAGAAAGAGAAGGAGAGGGAGAGAGAAAGAGAGAGAGAGAGAGAGAGAAAAGAGAGAGAGAGAGAGAGAAAAAAGAGAGAGATAGGTCGAACGAGATTCATTATCGATCATTCGACTCGTATGTATTCGATCATTCGTCTGTATATATTCGACCCGTACTGTACATACATACATACATATATATGTTCGTATAACGGATATATATATATATATATACACACACACACACACATATATATAAATATATGTATTGTATACATAAAAATGCAGGTAGATACCGTACACGAGAGAAAAGATCAAAGCAGTTCGCCGAATCCGACTCCCGTTCCGCTCTCTCTCTCTCGTTTCGTTCGGATCGTTTTTAAAACCGAGACGAGAGGCACGCTTTTGGAATCTTTCTCTCTCTCTCTCTCTCTTTCTCATCTCTTGTCTCATACTCTCTATCTCTCTATGTCTGTATCTATCTCTCTTTCTCTCTTATACCTTTTCGGATAGCTTCACGCGCTCGTCGT
This sequence comes from Vespa crabro, assembly GCF_910589235.1. Taxonomy (NCBI): domain Eukaryota; kingdom Metazoa; phylum Arthropoda; class Insecta; order Hymenoptera; family Vespidae; genus Vespa; species Vespa crabro. Next base: position 1,248,106 of record NC_060978.1, on the reverse strand, counting down.
ATATCGATTTTGGCTAGTATCTATACGAACGAAGAAACGTGTTTCGAATAGCTCCTAACTATACGCTATATAGCAATGGCCTCCCATAGATTTGATCAGACTTTTCACGTGAAATCTTCTTTTCTACTTTCTTTATACCACCATCCCCCATCCCTCCTACCACTATCTTTTCGTATTTCTTTTCCAAAACACGCGAAGTATATTTTCCTTTTTATAAATAATCGAATCATCGAAATAAACTTTTTTCTTTTTCTTCTCTCCCCCCCCCCCTCTCTCTTTCTCTCTATCTTTTTTTTCTTTTTTCTTTAAATCCAGTTGATTTTTCCTCTTTTTCTATTTCTTGTTTCTTTCTTTCTATCTTGTTGTATTACCTTCTCTTTATATATATATATATATATATATATATATATATATATATATATATATATATATTTACGACATCATTTCTCATCTTCAAACGAAGGAACACATGTCGTTGACGAAACGTGTAAAAGACGAAGATGAAGAATATTTTAAGTCGAGAGAGACAGACATATAGAGGTAGACAAGGGGGGGGGGGGTAGAGAGGGTAACTTCATAAATTATTATTCGCCATGGCTTTCCTTTTCCATTTTCTTTTTTCACTTTCGCCTCTTCCTTTTCTCTTTCTCTTTTTCTCTTGCAAATATAAACCCTAAAAAAACAACGTTAGATTATTTCTTCTTCTTTCTATTATTTTTCTTCTTCTTTTTTTTTCTTTTTCTTTTTCTTTCTTTTTCTTTTTCTTTTTTTTTTTTTTTTTATACGGTTCGTTCGAAAGTTCCGTATTATTAGCGCGCTTTATACCGACATTCTACTTTTTATACTTCCCCAGCGTTTTTTCCCACCCTCTCCGTTATACCTCCTCCTTTTCATTGCCCATTTTCTTACCCTCTTCGAACGTCTCGGTAAGCACTTCGACCATCGTCCGATTCTTATCCTCCCCCTTTTAACGTCGCCGTTTGAACGTCCCTTGCAAGCGAATAATTACCCTAGGATTAA
>NC_060978.1:1237086-1244586 GCF_910589235.1 Vespa crabro | reverse complement strand
AAAGAAAGAAAGAAGGAAGGAAGGAAGGAAGGAAAGAAAAAGTTTAAATTAAAGGGAGGAAACGTCGAGCAAGCATAATTGTCCACTTTGCTCGAAGCGGTCAAGGTGCTATCGAGACGAAGGATCGAATTCGAAGTAAACGATTGGTTGTACAGGAGGAAGGAAAAAAAAAAAGGAAGAAAGAAAAAGTAAAAGGAAAAAATAAAGGTAAGAGAGGAAAAGAGAAAGAAAAAAGAAACAAAAAAAAGAAAGAAGAAGAAGAAAAGAGAAATTATCCGTAAGAGAAACGTTTCGCGTGCGACACGACGACGATGACGTTGCTTATTCTTTCGCGTTTGCTAACGGTGAGTGTAACAACTAATTACGAATGACAAAAAAGAAAAAAAAAAGGAAAAAAAAAAAAAGGAAAAAAAAAAAAAAGAAAAGAAAATATTCGAAACAATCGAAGAAAAATAATATATATGTCTCGTGATAAATCGAAAATATATTTCTAGCGTTGAGAATAAGATAGTAACATTTTTGCAATAATCGAATTATTTTCTTTCCTATAACGTAAAAATTAATACATACGTAATTTACAAAGAATACTATAACTTTGTTTATTTATATAACAGAATATTGAAAATTGTTTTAGTGAATTGAAAGTAAATACTTCTACAACGTTATTTATTTATACTTCGAAGTATATTAAAAGTTCGTAATAAAGTATGCTTTGTATACTGTGATGTTCATTTTATCTCGATATATGATAGTAAATATTACTTTTTTTTTCCCCTCCCCCAATAAAGAATAACTGATCGTTTATTTATTTTTATTAATCGTCGTATAACATTTATTTTCATTTAGACGTAAAATATTACAAATTTTCCATGAAAATAATAATATATTATAGCGTCGTTTATTTAGATATAAAACAATAAATATTATTTGTCCGAAAAAAGATTAGATACGCAATAATCATGCGTTATTTATTTATATTATATATATATATGCAAATTTCGACATATAACATATTCAAAATGATTAGATATTTTAATAATAAATTATTTTTAATTATATGTCGTCTTAATTCTTTTAAATCTTGTCCAACCTGATATTAATTTGTGGCAATATCTACTACTAATTCATTTGCATAATCAATGGCAACGGTGAAGCCGATAATAGTGACATGAAAAAAGAAACAGATAGGCAATAAAAGTTGACGACGATCCTCTCTCTCTCTCTCTCTCTCTCTCTAGTGGACTTATCTTCGAATCGATTCACGAGTCGAATCTAATCTAATCTAATCGAATCGAATTGTATAGAATCGAATCGTATAAAATCGAATCGTATCGAATAGAATCGAATAGATTTCTCCTATCACGTTTGTTTTGACAATGAATTAGTGTCTAAGATAATAATGATCCATCGATCAATCGTGTACGGCCTTTTTACTCTTTCATATGCATACCTAGAATGATAAAACCAATAAACGTAAACATATATACATATATACGCCATGCCAATGGTGTTTGCATTGATTATATGTACTCGACGTATGTATATAATGATTTATCATTGAATTATAATTATATTGTATTTTTCTGATGTCCTTCCTCGTCCTTTCTTTATTTATTTCTTTCTTTCTTTCTTTTTCTCTCCTTCCCCTTCTCATATTTTATTATTCTTTTCTCCATTCGATAGATTAATTCATTAGATAATTGCGATTCAAATCAATAATTATCATTTGTCTTCTTTGATTTCGTATAATCGATACATAGATACATATATATATATATAATAAATAAAGAATATTTTTTTTATAATATTTCAATGTTGCAACAAAAAAATTAAGAGAGAAAAAGAGAGAGAGAAAGAGAGATTGAGGATGAATGAAAATAGCACGAATTGGATTTTTTTTTTTTTTTTGAGAGGACCAAAAGAAATTTCTTTTTTCTTCCTTTTTTTTTATTATTATTATTATTATTAGAAGAAGAAAGAATTCCATTTCTCTCTTTTTCTTTCTCTATCTCTTCCTCTCTGATTGTATTTTTTTTCTTTCCAACATCTGTCGCACGTTTACTTGTTTCCGTGCCAAAAGGAAAAGCTCTATACATGTAATGTGTACACATACATATACACATATATTCCTCTCTCTCTACTATATATATACACATACACGTTATACAATATATATATATATATATATATATATATATATATATATTAGGTGGACCAGAAAGTAATGTCGTTTCTGCGCATATCGATATTTGATTGATTAAAAATAAAAACTTATTAAAAATTTATTCGTTTGAATTTAATTTAAGAAAGCAACATTACTTTCCGGTCCACCTAATATATACATGTATATGTATATACGTATCTATAGATATATGGTATATATCTACAATATAGTACAGTATAGTAGGAGGCTTTTAAATGGCACAAATTGCTATCACGTGCAAGGCGTTATCACGTTCCAACCAGTTCACGATTAACGCCTATAGCTTACCAATCCGCGTTCAAGCGTGAACGACTGATTTCCTTCGAGACTCGACGCTCTCTCGTTTTACGAAGACGCGAAAGAGATGTAGTACGGAAAATCATCAATTATCCAAAGGATATCGTTTGTATTTCTCTCTTTCTCCCTCTCCCTCCCTCTCTCTCTCTCTCTTGTTTTTTTCTTTCCTTCTTCTTTTTTCTTTATTTTTAATTTTTTTTCTTTACATTGAACGACACGTGCATAGGTCGCTCCGCTTGGCTCCCTCATTTAAACGATAATTTACATATGGAAGAATTATTATTATTATTATTATCATTATGAAAACGTTTAACTACCGCGATATGTTTAACATAAATCGATAAGTCTAATAGACACGAGTTCTTTCATTTTTCTTTTTCGTCTTCGTCTTCCTTCCTCTTCTTTGATCATTCTTGTGCTTGTTCTTTTCATTTTTGTTTTTTCTTTTTTCTTTCTTTCTTTCTTGTTTTTTTTTTTTTTTTTTTTTTTTTTTTTTTTTTTAACGATACAGACATACCGATATAGAATTCAGTGCCACGCGTATTCTTGACTTCTTTTTTCTTTTCTTTCCTTTTCTTTTTTTTTTTAAATTACACTTGACCTTGTTCAACACACGCATCACAAATCATAACGATGGGATTATATAGTTATTGTATTATCCGACATCGTACATCGGTGATAGAAAGTAAAATCGATTAACATCCTAAATGCATGAAGGGATCTTTTATAATTAAACGATGATATATATTTACGGAGTTAGACGACATTACTAGACTTTCGAGTCTGGTAATTTTTTTTTTTTTACCAACAAGAGCTCCGTTCTCTCTCGCTGAGAGAAGGTGAACAGCAGTGAAAAAACAAGGAGAAAAAAAAATAAAAAAAAAAAAAAAGAAAAGAAGAAAAGAGATGAAGGAAAAAAACAAAAAAAAAAGAAAAGAAAAGAAAAGAAAAGAAAAAAAGAAAAAAGAAAAGAGAAAGGAGACACCTCTTCTAGCGACAACGTGTTCTCTCGTTTTTTTAATTAAATCCGGAATATTCCGCGATAGACGGATATATAGATAAAGCCGTTTAAGTAAGTAAGTAAGTAAGTAAGTAAGTAAGTAAGTAAGTAAGTAAGTTACGTAAGGGTATATAAACTTACCTTCTTCGTCGTGTAGAGTTTCCGTTCTCGTAACAGCATATAAGTTTTTTTCCAAGTGTTCAAGAGCTCGTCCCTCATCCAAACCGAACTGAACACCTGCGGGCACTCGCCGTCCTCGCGCGACAGGTAATTCTGTAATTTGCGATTCGCAAGATAGTTACAGAAAAAAAAAAAAAACCAAGAGAAAGGAAAAAATATATACATATATATATATGTGTGTGTGTGTGTGTGTGTGTGTGTGTGTGTGTGTGTGTGTGTGTGTGTGTGTGTGTGTGTGTGTGTGTGTGTATAGGTGTGTATGTATATATAAAAAAAAGAAAAAAAAAAAAATAAAGAAACTCCATCGTTAACCATCCAGAACAAAATAAAGCCGGTTATGATATGTGATTAAAAACGAATGAAAAAGAGGAAAAAAAACAACGAAAAGGAAGAAAAATTCTCTCTCTCTCTCTCTCTTCCCCACTAAGAAATATTATCATTGCACTTTTAATTTAAATAAATAAATTCAAATTATATAATTCGTACAAATTTTAATTACTTTTTCTTTACTTTTTTTTCTTTTTTTTTTTTTTTTTTTTTTTCTTTTTTTACTCACCCTTAAGGCACTTTCCACTTCGGAGAAGGTCCCTCTGTCCTCGTCGTGCGGAAAGGCGACCATGTCCATTGGGAAGAATTGCTGAAACGATTAAAACAAATGAGAATGATTCTCATTCGTCGTCATTGGAACGAACAAAAGTAACGAAATGGAGAAGGAGTGTAAAAAAGAGGTTGAAAGAAAAAAACAAGAAAAACAAAGAGGAAAAACAAATCAAATCAAATCGATCGATAGATTCGTTCGGTTCCTTTTCTTTCCTTCGTTCGTTCGTTCGTTAGCTCCTTCATTCTTTCTTTCATTCGTTAGTATTTTTTTTTAGACCGAAAGGTTTTTGTTAAGATTATCTTTTCTTTTTTCTTTTTTTTTTTTTTTTTGTCTTTCTTTCGATTCTTATAGTTATCTTACTTACCAGTATGTACGTATGTACGTATGTACGTACATACACCACACACACACACACACACACACACACACACACACACACACACATGCACATATACACACACATACATACATACATACATACATACATATATATATATATATATATATATATATATATATATATATATACATATATACATATACACGTTGGTAGAAAGATCGCGTGCGAGTTTTCACGAAAAGTTCGATATAAAGTCGAGAAGCCGATAACATCGAGGAAACACGGAAGTTATCGGCTGGTGGGAGAAGGAAGAGGAGGAGGAGGGGGGAGTGGAAAAGGGCTAAAGAAGAAGAGGACATATATATATATATATATATATATATATATATATATATATATATATATATATATATATGGTGGCGGGCGCGAAACGAGCTTGAACTTTCCGAGAAACGCGATAAGACTCGAAGAATCCCGAAGAAAAGTTTCGAAAGGAAGGGTGTGGGTGGGTGGGGGGGGGGGGAGAAAAGAAAAAAGAAAAAAAAAGAAGAAAAAAAAAGCGCCGATAAAACCCAAACTAATCTTCGTGTTTTCAATAATTATCGAATTTTCTTGCGAATCTAACGAAACTGTTTCTTCGAAGTGATAAATCATAAAATTTTTCTCTTACTTCATGTAATTAATTAAACATAATATCTACGTAATTCTTACGTTAAAACACTATATGTGAGATTTGGAAAATTTTCTTGCCCTCTTTTTACTTTTTTCTCTTTTCTTTTTTCCTTCTTAACCAATCTCGCAATCACTACCTAAGGAATGACCCTGTTCTTATAATTAACGATAAATATAATATCGATACATTGAGCTGTCATCGATCAGTATCCACCTATCGACGGAAAATTAATTAATTGGATCACTTTATATATATCATAAACCTTAAGTTCACGACACGTGTCATTTTAACATCATTATAAACGTAATATAAGTTTGTTTTTTTTTTCTTTCTTCTTTTTTTTTCTTTTTTCTTCTTTACTATTACTTTTTCTTTTTCACTACTACTACTTCTTTTTTTTTTTCATTATCTTTCATTCCATTTCACTATTTCTCTTTCCTTGTTCTATTTTCGACGTATCAAAGCATAATCTATCATGATTTTATATAAATTCGAGAGCTTCGTATCTTTTCATCGGAAGATGCAATAGAAAAGAAGGGGCCGGGGGGGAGCAGAAGGGGGCAGGGGTAGACGGGGGTGTGGAAAGAAAAAGAAAATATTGGGCGACTTAAAAAAGGCCAACCAAAAAGAAAAAAAAAAAAAAAAAAAAGAAAAAAGGAAAAAAGGAACTCGACAAAGAAAAATGACTCGACAAGAAAATCTTTTATCCATAATATCATTCTTTTCAGATCAATCGAAACGAGCTATGCTATATTTGTCGGATTTATTTAAAATACAAACATATATGTATATGTATACGAAGCAAAACCAATGAAAAATCGAACCAAACCAAACGAAAAAGAAAAAGAAGAAGAAGAAGAAGAAGAAGAAGAAAACATATAATTCATTTACTTTGAAAAGAATCGAAAATCCTAAAGTTAGTGTGTATTTGTTCGATGAGTTTTATCCAAGAGAGAGAGAAAGAGAGAGAGAGAGAGAAAAGGATATATCAAATCGACAAAGAAATTAAACGTAAAGAATCGACCATAAAGATTTTCGATTGATAGAAGTGAAATAAAATCGAGTGAATAGGAATAAAGTGGGTGATAGGTGGGTGGTGAGCGATGAGGGTGAGAGAAAGGAAAGAAGGAAGGAAGGAAGGAAGGAAGGTAGGAAGGAAATTAAAGAGAGAAAAAATAAAACGTTGGTTAGGTAATAATTTCGTAAGAAGAACGTAAACGCTAAGTCCGTCAGTGGATATGTAAAACAAAGGTAAAAAGGTCATCGATGAGGTGGAAGAAAAAACAAAATGAGACGGAAATAACGAAGATGATGACGATGAGAAAGATGCAATCAAAAAAAAAAAAAAAAAAGAAAAAAAAAAAGAAGAATAAGTAGGATAAGAAAACGACGTACACGGGGATGTGATGTTCGAGGTGCAAAAAAAAAAAAACAAAACAAAAAAATAAAAGGAAAAAGAAAAAGAAAAGGAAGAAGAAGTATCGTCGAATGTTAAGGGGTAAGAAGAAAATGGTTTGGCTATTAAAGAAAATTAAAACACACTGTACTCCCTAATCTGACCATTAAAAAAGAAATATCGAAGGACGGACGGACCAAGGGTCGACAATGATAAGGTGAACAGTGAAAGGAAGACGGAGTGAGTGAGTGAGAGAGAGAGAGAGGGGAAAGAGAGGGAAAAGGATGAAAGACGAGGGGGAAAAGAGGAAACAAGAACGGTGAGAGTCCTTCTAAACGGAAAGTCCGGCCAATACTAATTACGAATTACGCTAATTAAGTCGTTATATGGTATTTCCTTTAATTATATACTAATTTGCTTGCAAAATCGTTCTCGTTCGCTCGAGGAATCAGCCAGAGAAAGAGAATGAGAGAGAATGAGACAGAGAGAGAGAGAGAGACTCGGTTATCGAAGTTTCCTGGCTCGTTTCGCTTTAATTGGCGTCTCAGGACGACTGAAAACGGTCAAAATAGCGATAAAGTTTGTGCCGTTTCACTCTTCTCTAAACTCCTTTCCCCTTCTACCCATGCCACCGCCATCGCCTCAACCTTCTTCCTCCCTCAAGCTCACCTTCTATCTCTCTCTCCTTCTTCTCCATCTCCTTCCTTCCTTCTTACCTGTTTGCTACGAATTCGCTCGTACTGTCTTAAAAGTTGTTTCGAACGAAATATCGACGCTTAATTACTAGCTTTCAAATCTCTTCGAACTTTC
>NC_060978.1:1194586-1227086 GCF_910589235.1 Vespa crabro | reverse complement strand
AAGAAAAGAGAAAGAAATTAATAAAAAAGTCAAAATAAAAAAAGCAGAAAATTTGATACCGATAAATTCGACTCGCATTCTTCTCTCTCTCTCTCTCTCTCTCTCTCTCTCTCTCTCTCTCTCTCTCTCTCTCACCTGTCTCTCACTGTCCAAAACATCCTCTTCGCAATGGCCGATTCTTCTTCGGGCTCTCTGCATCATGCTACTGATTTCAAAAATCGTAGGTGCCGAACCAAGTCGTTCGTAACTTCCCGCACGTGCAGCGGATCGTCCACCGGTTATTGTGGATCCGCCGTCAAGACAGGAACACATCTTTGGAAACCAATCTGTAGGGACAAACGAAGAATAGAATTAGATTAACATGATTGGCCCGTACGTATTTATGACGACGTGAAATTCTAATATAGTAAAAGGAAAAAAAAAGAAAAAAAAAGAAAAAAAAAGAGAAGAAAGAAAAGGAAGAAGAAAGAAAAAAAGAAAAAAGAAAAGGATGAACGAAAAACAGAAAAGAAAAAAAAAAATATTTATATATATATATATATACATAAAACAAATTTCTTTACTCTAAATATCAAATTGTTGTGCTAACTAGGCGATACTTCTATTCAATATTATTCGTCTACAACATTTAAATAATAATACGCAAATGTGTACGTGTGTGTATCTACGAACATACATATATATATATATATATATATATATATATATATATATATATATATTATATACAGAAATATAAGAAATATATATATAGAAAGAAAAAGAAAATACGAAAGAACGAGCCCGTTGTACTAAAAACTATTATACAACACGGCCCCATAGCATAAAGCTAAAGATTTTTTATCTAGATTCATATTTTGTCATTCTTAACAACTGGTAGATAAAGAGTGGGAGAAAAAAAAGAGAAAGAAAGTAAACAAAAAAAGAAGCAAACAAATAAATAAAAATATAAACGACTTACATTGATCATGAATATTATCGAAAGAAGAAGCATTTGGATGCTAAAAAAAGGCAACTTGATTTTCGAAATATATATATATATATATATATATATATATATATATATATATATATATATATATATAAATATATATTTAAAAAAAGCACGTGATTTCTAGGAGTACGATTAAAAAAGTGTTTGAAAGTTATACAATTAATTGACGTATACGCGTAATTGGTCTGTCACTTTTTCATTTACATTTTTTTCTTTATACGTATTATTTACTCATTCCACTTAATAAAAAAAAATCGCTAAGAGAAGAGAATTTAGCGATTTTTTTTTCTTTTTCCTTTCTTTCTTTCTTTTTTCTTTTTTTTTTTTTTTTTTTTTTTTTTGTAAATATATATATATATATCGAAATTCCTTCGAGCAAGCATTCCGTCGATTTGGCGTGTTCGTCGATCGTTCATTCGTTCGTTCGTTCGTTCGTTCGTTCGTTCGTTCGTTCGTTCATTCGTTTCTCTGGTCTTTTCGCTCGCATACTCGTTGACGACGAGACACGCGCGGCGGCCATCTCAAGGCGAACGAATGGCTCCTAATAAAGGCTCGTCTGCCTCGTATCCGGGGTTGTGAGCGTTGCTGTCACGGCTCGCGATGGACCGTGAAAGAGAGAAGGAAGGAAGGAGAGAAAGAGAGATAGCTAGAGAGAGAGAGAGAGAGAGAGAGAGAGAGAGAGAGAGAGAGAGAGAGAGAGAGAGAGAATGTGCCGCAACACGAATCGATTTCTTTCTAATTAATAAGATTAATTAACACGTTTCTCAACGACGTTACGATTAATTGGAACGTGAAAATTATTATAATTATTTCTTTTCATATTTATTTCACTATATATATATATATATATATATATATATATATAAATTTAGAAATGATAATCGATATGATAAACATTCTAATAAATATTGTTATAAATATATATAATCGACGAAAGAATAAACATGAAGCTTCCAACGCATTTAATTACTTATATTATTAATTTCATACAGAGACAGAGAAAAGAGAGAGAAATAAAGATAGATAAAGAGATTTATTAATTTATTTATTATATTTATTCGAATACGATGAATTCTTTTTCCTCTTTCTCTACCCTTGTCTCTCAATAACAACAACAATAATAACAAAACGTTAAATACATCCATTAATATCAATAAAAAAAAAAAAAAAATATATATATATATATATTATTTACGATAGATCGTAAAAACGAAAGAAATCGTGATCGATCGTATCCTCTCGTATTGAACTCGATATATCTTGAGATTATTTCCTTAAACGATTCAATAATTTTCTATCGATTAGTTAACACGTTCCGTGCCATTTGTACACGTTAAACTTGATCTTCGGACTACGTGTACCACCGGTGGTACACGGAGTCATATTTATTTAATGCGCTGAAAACATATATGGCCTAAACGACAAGTCAGACAAAAATGGCTTGGCACGGAACGTGTTAAATGATATATAAGAGAATATACTAAACGCTTGATGATGAGCGAATGAAAACGATTCCGCCGTCTATGCCGATATGTTAGCTATGTTTCTCACGAATCTAATATTACGAATCGATACACATGTGTATCCGTCGCGATCGAACGAGTTTACGATGACGACAAAGAGTATATACATACGTTACCACTTCACCTCACCTCACCTCATCTCTTCGTTCCTCATACTATCAACGTACATACATACTTATCACGAAGTAAAGCCTGAGAAGCTTTGAGGACGATGAGGACGAGAAGAGGATGATCATCGGTCGTAGGACTGAGTTGTGCAAAGCATTCGATTTGCTCGCGTTAACTCGGCGCCGACCGCTTCTATTTCGAGCCAACCACCTGTTTCCCTTTGCGATATGCAGTCGCTGGATATGCGCATGCGCACGCGCACGCATACACAAACAACAACATACAAAACACACAGGGAGACCAGCAGACAGATATACAAGTAGAGACACAGGCATAAAGACACCTTTACTTCCTTCTCTTCTCTCTCTTCTCTTCTCTTCACTACTCTTCTCTTCAACTTTTACTTTAGCCTCGCGTCTTTTGCTTATCTTCTTAGAAGACCGTGTCTTACCGGTTTGCTCGACAAAATGGTCGCTCTCAAGCCGATGAACAACGAGTATATATATATATATATATATATATATATATATATATATATATATGTACGTATATATGTATGTATGGGTGTGTATGTATGTATATTCTTTGAAAGTAACTGCGAAAGAGAAAATGAAAAAGAAAAGAAAATAGAGAGAGAGAGAGAGAGAGGAGGGGAACGTAAATATATATTATACTAGCGATGTAGGTATGTATTAAAAAATAAATAGATAAATAAATAAATACACGAAAGAAAAAAAAAAAGAGGCAATTAGAAGGTTGTTAGTACGTAAAGTAATCGTTACAGATATATATATATATATATATATATATATATATATATATATATATAAATTTTATAGTAATACTTGAGGTAATTAATTCATTAATTAATAACGTTGAAGAGAACATTCATAAAGATAATAATAATTGGCAAAATTGATACGAATAAAGTAAGAAACGTAATAACAGTTAAGTAGATGTTATTTAAATAAGGGGAAAAAAGTTAGAAAGAAATACTGTTATTAGATGTAAATAGCATAGATAAGAGAAGCAATATCGGAGATAAACGAAAGGAAAGGAAAGGAAAGAGAGAGAGAGAGAGAGAGAGAGAGAGAGAGAGAGAAATATTTATTCTGAAGTTCTATTGAAACATTCTTATACTTAAAGAAATTGCTAATGAACGGCTCGAATCGTTCTTATCGAAAATTATCCCCCTATATTCTCCTATGTTCTACGATCACAGATAGGTTAACTCGATTGGGTACAGAACGCAGGGAAAACGATAATGATAGATGCCAAAGCGATATATCATTCGTTCATTCGATTATTTTTATAATATATAAAAATAATTATGAAAATTTTTATAATATAAAATAAAAAATTTTTATTTTTTTCTATCTTCTCTTTCGTCGCTCGTTCTTTCATTTTTTCCTCCACTATTTTTGTCATTATCGCAAAATGCCTCATATTTTTTTATCTTTTTTTCTTTTTTTTTTTTTTTTTCTTTTTTATCAAAAATGTAAATAACGATAATAGGAATACGCGTGACTTTAAGTATCGAGCTCGTTTTAATATACGAGTAAATACCTATATTATTTATTTTATAGTTATTATTGATAAATATAAGAAGGAACAACTAAGCTACAGTTTTAAAGTTTCATATCAAAAGTTTTAAAGTTTCATTCACTGAATTTTCTACTGAGTCTATTCATGAGATATCCCAATGTGATAAAACAACACGTACGTTATATTTTTATTTTTATGTGTACAATAGATAAACAGATATATATATAATATATGGTTAAGATTTCAAGAGAGAAAGAAAGAAAAAAAAAAAAAGAAGAAGAAGAGAGATTCTCTCTTACTTTTTGCTAATTATTTATAACATAATTACTTATGTAGTACATATTATACCAAATGACGGACGAATATCGTATAAGGGAATTATAATAACGATTAAATGGCTACGACACTATTTTACCTTTATTTTCGAAAGAGATACGAGATTGGAGGAATACCAAAAAAAAAAAAAAAAACGAAGGAAAAGTTCCGTTCTCTAAGAAAGAAAGAAATCGAGAAAGACGGGAAAAAAAGAAAAAGAGAGAGAGAGAGAGAGAGAGAGAGAGAGAGAGAGAGGGAGAGAGAGAGAATGAGAAAGACATGGTGGAGTTCGGGAAGGAAGGGTTTCGGGTGGGGTCTGAATTTATCTTGCGATCGTTCCGTTCTACTACTACGCACGACCCACCAGAGAAAAAGATATAAAGAAGAAGAAGCAGAAGAAGAAGAAGAAGAAGAAGAAGAAGAAGAAGAAGAAGAAGAAGAAGAAGAAGAAGAAGAAGAAGAAGAAGAAGAAGAGGAAAAGGAAGAGGAGGAGGGAAAAGAAGAATATCATGAAGAAGAACGACGCAATTTTGGGCTTTGGTAGAGAGCGAGGGAGCCTGCCTCGAGGCACGTACAAAAGAGTAAGAGATAGAGGGAGAGAGAGAGAGAGAGAGAGAGAGGGAGAGAGAGAGGGGGGGAGAGAGAGAAGAGGATATAAAAAAAGAGATAAAGAAAATATAACGAGTGAAAAGGAAAGAGAGTTAAAAGAAAAAAAAAAGGATAAAAGGTAGTACCGAAAAGAAAAAGAAAGATAAAAGGTAGTACCTAAAAGAGAGAGAGAGAGAGAGAGAGAGACATCGAAGGTGGTCGTATTATACGTTTACCCGCTGGTATCTCGTAAAAATTTAGCACCGATAATTGGCGGACGCGCGATATGCACGTACATGAACGAACCTTTAACAGTCGATTCGAATCGCTCGTGCATAAAGGCATCTACGAAGTTAAGAAGACCACATCGATGAAGAAGAAGAAGAAGAAGAAGAAGAAGAAGACGACTAAGATGAAGAAAATGAAGATGAAGATGAAGATGAAGAAAAAGAAGACGAAAAAGATAAAGAAGATAAAGATGAAGAAAAAGAAAAAGAAGAAGAAGAAGACGACGACGTAGATGTAGATGAAGAAAAAGAAGAAGGCCAAGAGAGAACAGATGGACGAGGATGAAGAAGATGAAGATGAAGAAAAAGAAGTAGATGAAGAAAAAATGACGAAGAAGAAGATGAAGAAAAAGAAGAAGATGAGGACGAAGGAAAAAAAATGACGAGGGGGAAAAGGAAGAAGAAGAAGATGGAAAAAAAGAAGAAGATGGAGATAATGAAGAAGAAGACGATGAAGAAGAAGGAGAAGAAGATTATGACGAAGAAGATGTAGAAGATCACAAAAGGACGTTCATAATAATTTCGTAATCGCGCGAACATTTCGATCGGTCTAACTGAAAAGCTAAAGCTGTAGTAGCAACAGCAGCTGCATCAAACTCCCTGCTTTTGTGCATCGTCATAAGAAGACAAGGAGGACAGTAAAAGAGGAGAGAAAGTGGAGATGGAGGAGGAGGAGGAGGAGAAGGAGGAGGAGGAGGAGGAGACGGAGGAAGAAGATGACAACGACAATGACAACGACAACACAATTTCTCTTCTTATCGACTTAATAACTTCACGGAATCGTTAATAATAATATAGTTAATAATAATATCAGGCGTAGATTTCAATGGACGATTAACTTCGTCATAGTCATAGTCATAGTCATAGTCATAGTCATAGTCGTAGTCGTAGTTATAATCGTAGTTGTAATCGTCATAGTTGTGTCCTAAATGAGAAACGATAAATTCTAATTTATATTTCCTTGCTTTTCTAATTTTACTTTGTTTTTTTACTTTTTTTTTGTTTTTTTTTTGTTTTTTTTTTGTTTTTTTTTTTCATTAGTATCGAATGTTTTAAATATATTGAATAGTAGTAGTATATATATATTAGGTAATGGATACATGTGTTCGATTATTATTATCATTATCATTATTATTATTATTATTATTATTATTATTGTTATTATTATTATTATTATTATTATTAATATTTGTATTAAAGATCTGTCCCTTAACAATTTCCTTCTACTAATAATTTTTCTCTTGCTTTGAAAGATCGTTAGAAAGATCTTTTTACAACTTTTAAATACGACAAATACGACAAATATGACAATTTTTAAATACGTACGATCTGAAATTCTTCAGCGTTAAAATGAAATTTCTTAAATTCTCATTCTTTTACGAAATGTTCAAAAAAAAAAAAAAATATATATATATATACATAATATATATATATATATATATATGTGTATATATATAATAAATATAAATATGTATAATAAATAATATAAAATAATATAAATATACAAAGAAGAAAAAGAATATATATATATATATATATAGCCCGTATATAAATATATATGAATCCTTCGAATCCATTAGAATACGGAATTTGGATATATGTATGTTAGAAAGAAAAGAAAGGAAGAGAGAGAGAGAGAAAGAAAGAGAGAGAGAGAGAGAGACAGAGAGAGAGAGAGAGAGAGAGAGAGAGAGAGAGAGAGAGAGAGAGAGAGAGAGAGCGCTCGTTACTAGGAAGAAAGGTATTTCTGTATACACTATATCTACGTTAACGAGGTCAGTCAGTCTCCCGGGCGAGACGAAGCATACAGATAGAGGAGAACCTTTATTCGGTTTAGGTCAAACCAACCGCCTCTCTCCTCTCACGAAATCACAGAAATAGGAACCGACCAAAACGAGCAAAGTGCATATAATGCGCTTTGCTCGCTCGAAATATCCCCTCCATCCATCCTTTCCTCTCTCTTTCCTTCTCTGTCTCTCTCTCTCTCTCTCTCTCTTTCTCTGTCTCTCTCTTTCTCTCTCTTTCTCTGTCTCTCTCTTTCTCTCTCTTACTCAGTCTGTCTCTTTCTCTCATGTTTCTTGCTTTCATGTGCGGCCTGTATAAAGCGCGTTAAGTGAATTCGCGATTTCGCGACCTTTCGAAGATAACGTAATGCATGACGAATCGTATGTTCTGACGTTGAAATATGTCTTTGTTGTTTTTAGACGACTAATACACAAATCTTCGTTCGTTTCGTTTCGTTTCGAAAAATATAAATAAAATTTCTCTTTTTGAACTATCTATTTTCTATTACATAAATTACAGATAAGCACGTTCGAACGTATAATAATTTATTGGTATCTCGTAAGTTTTCTTTTTTCTTTTTTTTCTTTTTTTTTTTTTTTCGATTGCAAAGGATCGAAAAATTTTTCCTCAAAAGAAAAAGAAAAAAGAAAGAAAAAAAAAAGGGGGGGGGGGAGGGAAAAAAGAAGAAATATTATTATAACGATTTACAGAGTTACTACTACTACGAGATATCTATTAGATTTACATAATAAAAAATATAAAATAAAATGCGTTTGAATTATATTAAAAAATGAGTAGCAAGCCGATATATCGATGTTACTCGGAAAACACCGCGAAAGCCCGATATATATCGGCTCTAACATACTAAGGGGGTTAAATATGACGTTGAAAAAAAAAAGAGGAAGAAAAAAAAAAGAAAGAAAGAATGAAAAATCGATGAATCCCATTATATATATATATATATATATATATATATATATATATATATATATCTTCTTTTAATTTCGTTATATCAAAAAAGAAAAAGGGGTTGACTCTCGTCAAACTATATGTACAAAGTTGCAATAAGAAGATGATATTATCTTTTATCTCCAACCAATACATGTACATACATATATATATATATATATATATATATATATACCTATGTATGCAACGTACATATATGTATTATGTACATATGAGGAGTTAGTATACCCTATAAGTTTCCTCGTAATACAGTTAGCTTCCATTTACTCGCCATTAGCCGTTTTAATCTACGATAGCAATCTATAAGTTACACATATGTAGCTTCATGGTATATTAAACCATCGGTATTCTTCCGTTATCGGTCCTCGATCGTCTTTTATACTCCTCTCAATGTCACTTATGAGAAGAAGACGAAGATGTTCAACACGAGCATGGAATCGATCGATCGATAAGCGCGATTCGTACGAACCAAACGATCGAAAGGTAATTTGTTCAATGAAGCGGATCGATCTAACACATACACATATACATATATATATAAAAAGTAAGATTGATGTTATTCCATCTATATCTGTTTAAATTCCCAATGCATGTTATTTCACTACAACCATATTTATGATCTATAGGTATGTATATATATATATATATATATATATATATGTATGTATATATATATTTAATAAGCATTCGAAAGAATATTTTATAATTAATGTAGTTTCATGAAAGAAAATATATGAAATGTTTATTAAAATATCAAGTAGATTATATAAAGATCAACGTATGAAAATTATAGATCATATAAATTCTATATGGAATTTATAATATATATATATATATTTTTTTTTAATAATTTAATAATATATATATATAAAATATATTAATAAATATATTAATAAAAAAAAATATATATGAAATGTTTATTAAAATATCAAATAGATTATATAAAGATCAACGTATGAAAATAATAGATCATATGGATTCTATATGGAACTTATTTATTGAACATTATATATTATGGAACATTAATATATTAATAAATATATTAATAAAAAAAAAAAAAATATATATATATATATATATTTAAATACCATAAGCAAGGGATAGCAATATAGAACATACATATACTACATTAGTTGTAGTAATATCAACAGGTATATGTAATTAAAGATCGTATTTAATGTTTATTAAACATTTCTTTCTGTTTGTTTGTTTGTTTTTCTTTTTTTTCTTTCTTACAAAATTCTCCAATGTTTTCAATAATTCAATACATACATATATACATATATATGTATGTATGTATGTATGTATGTATGCAATAATTTGTTGTCGTTGCAATATACAATATAGTAAATACTCGATTCTTTCTCTTGAATCTCGAACGTGAGTATCATTGCGATCGTTCGCAAAATACACCGCAAGAAGAAGACGCAAAAACACGACGCAACCTCGATCATGAAGCCTTGGCCTACTCGTCCCTATATACCCGTAGAATCGCCATTTTGCCTCATTTTCTTAATTTTCTTTCTCTCCTTTCTCCTCTCTCCTCTCTCTCTCTCTCTCTCTTTCTCTTTTTTACCGCGTACGTTCGTATATACCTCCTTCGGTCAAAATAAATGATGTTTTGTAATGTTCCTTCACGATGAAGTCCCCATCATCATCAAATTGCTCAGAAACAGAATCCTCTTAAGCTATCTTATTTAGATCTATGTCCTCTTTTTTTATTTCTATTTCTTTTTTTTTCTTTTCTCTTCTTCTCTTTTCTTCTTCTTTGTTTATCTTGCTCATTAATTTTCTCTCGACGAAAGAAACATGAAAAAGAAAGGATGAGACGATTTGAAGAATTAAGTGAATATAAAAAAAAAAAAGAAAAAAAAAAAAAAAAAAAAGAAAAAAAGAAAAGAATCGAAATCACTATTTATTAGAGAAAATACGATGACGTTCGATCGACACGATTCTTTCTTATTTTTCTTCTTTTTTTTTTTTTTTTTTTTTTTTTTTTTTTTTTTTTTCGAAATCCATAAAAACTCGTATGGAATAAAATAATAAACGTAAGTAGAAACGTAATAAAAATGTAATAGAATTATTAATGGCTATATATCGATTTAAGATTTTATCCTTAAATATCAGTAAAGAAAAAAAATTTCATCGATTTGACGATTCGTTCATTGACATATTTAATATCTTTATTTTCTTCTTTTTCTTCTTTTTTCTATTTCATTCATTTTCTTTTTACTCTCCCTTTCTCTCTCTCTCTCTCTCTCTCTCTTTTTTCCTTTTTATTTCTATTTTTCGAATCTCATTTTCTTTTTCGTACGTTTTTCACTTACGTACGTATATTATTCTTCAAATCGGAGAAGATAGGAAGAACAGTGAAAGAGAGAGAGAGAGAAAAAAAAGAAAAAGAAAATAAAGAAAGAATAGAAAAATGAAAAAAGAGGAGAAAGAAAAAGAAGAAGAAGAAGAAGAAGAAGAAGAAGAAGAAGAAGAAGAAGAAGAAGAAGAAGAGGAAGAAGAGGAAGACGAGAGGTCTAAACGCGATCGATAAGAACTGGTGGGCAGGTGGTTGAACATAAGCCAGGGCTTACCAAGCTATATCCCAACATAACGCCGAATCTATGCCTTGTTTTTCATACTTTTTCCTTTTTTCTTTTTGTCTTTTCTTTTTTTTATTTTTTTTCTATTTCTTTTTTTTTTTGTGAGCTTATTAAACGGCTGCCGTTTAAATCCATTGTTTTCAAAGTCTATAATCCGTAATTAGTTTTATCTAAAGCCCCACAAATTAATTCTACCTTTTATCGTATTCTTATTATCGTAACTTGTCGAATAAGAATTGAAATTTAAAAAAAAAAAATGAAAAAAAAAAAAAAGAAAAATAAGTGTAAAAAACATTATAGAAATATTGTGGATATTGTTTTGATCCAGTTATTTAATAATGATTAAAATAAATATTTAAAAAATATATATATATATATGTGTGTGTGTGTGTGTGTGTGTATGTCTAAGAAGTCTCGAAAAAGAATGATTGATTTTTTAAATAATCTAAAAACGTTTGACCAGAGAGGACTTTCTGAGGACTTTCGATTTATCCTGTATATTAAAATATTAAATATTACATTAAAATATATTTTTTAAGAACAAAACAAATAAATCAAACAAATAAATTTAAATATATATACATATATATATATATATATATATATATATATATATATATATTAAAACGATAATGATAATAATAATAATAATAATAATAATAATAATAATAATTTTTTATTATTAAAATAATAATCCTTTGCTAATTCACTTTGAAGAAGCTAATCGATTCTATCTAATGCTTTAGACTTAGCTCGTTACCAGCTTATTTCAATTATGATGGAAGACATCGTACTAATTATGACGGCCCTTTTTAATAATGCACCCTATTACGTCGTTCGAAGCGTTCCAGTGAAGTTTATTTAAGAGGATGAAAGATCGACGACGACGACAACGTCAATGACGAAGTCGACGACGATGACGAAGAATCGCGATGGTGAAAAGGCGAAAGCTCGTGCCACGCAATAATCCCATTCGCGACCTTAATTACATGACACGCGCGAAACCGCGAACGTTTCTACTTTGTCTTTCCAAGGACTATGACCCCTCTTCGAAGGGCATCCAAAGTTCATTAAAACGTTATCTATCTTAATTATTAAAAAAAAAAAAAAAAAAAAAAAATCATAAACAGAATATACTTCGACTGGTTAATAATTCATTTTTAACGAATATTACGATCTCGTTTACGAATGTTCGTTTGATATTTTTTCTTTTTCTTCTTTTTTTTTTTTTTCTTTTTTCTCCAAACTTGTTCAATAAAACGTCTTTTGTTTTATCGTAATCGTAAAAGTTACGACGAGTTTAAACGAATTTGTCAGATAAAGTTTAAAGAATATTAACGTTCAACGTGATTATGAATAGCGACGAGTATAAAAGAAATTGAAAAATAAATAAATACAATTCTTTATAAAAATTAAAAGCTATTTCAATTTTTTTTTTTCTTCTTTCTTTTTTCGCAACCAAGCGTAAAATAAATTCGCAGCGAACAAAAATCATACCTACACATATAAATCGTTATGAATTTACGAAGTTAATTTCAATGATAACAAACAAATATATATATATTTACGTATGTATGATGTATTACGTATATAAATTGTTGAATGAAATGAAGAACTTTTTATTATTTCTACAATATAATCTGACCTAACTATACTTCTCGTATTTATTATTATGTTTTGACCAATTGTACTATATTGTACGATAAAATAAAATTTTATATGCGCTTAAACGTAACTTTACACACACGCACACACGCACGCACACGCACACATATAAAAACACATATAAAATAAATATTATTATTATTATTATTATCGTTTAAAAAATACATAAAAATTTTGTTAAGCAAACGATATCAAAAAGTATCAATGAAAATTTTAAAAAGCATTAACGTTCGAGGCTTAACGAATCATATCCTTCCTTTACTTATATTTATTTAATTACTTATTTATTTATTTATTGAAAAATCCAAGAAAAAAAAAAATATATATATATATATGTATATACACAAAAATAAAATAAAAAAAAAATTAAAAAAAAAGAAAAAATAAAAAAGAACGAGATAAACAGAAAAGCTAGAGCGCGTCGATGACTCGTTCGGGCCTAGACTGGACGATCGATCGAGGCCACTCTCGACTATGACTACGAGGAGGAGGAAAAGAGGAGGAGGTAAAGGAGGAGAAGGAGGAAGGGGAAGAGGATCTCCTCCTCTTTCTTCTGTTGAGAACAGTGAAGAAAGAAGGGGCAGATGGGGTGGGCTAGAAAAGCCCGGATTCTCATTCAGAAACTTCGCTGCTCTGGCGCCTCCTGCTAGCGCGTGTTCGTGAACGTAGCGAAAAAAGAAAAAAAAAAAAGAAAAAAAAGAAAGAGAAAGAGAGAGAGAGAGAGAGAGATTCCAGAGGGCTCGAAAAAAAACAAATAAAAAAAAAACGGAAAGATTAAAAAAAAGAGAAAAAGATAAAAAGAAATGGCACAGATGTGGGTCGTAGCTGTTGGTATCGACGATACGAAAAGCTGCAGGATCACGTAGGCTTCGGCTCTTATTTTCTCTTATCGAGGTCATCGTCGAGTTGAATGTAAAAACAACTTACTTACTTACTTACTTACTTACTTACTTACTTCCTTACTTCCTTATTTACTTCTGTTTTTAACGACTTTTAACGTCGCGTCACTAACGCAACGATAAATCTCTTTTCACATATTGAGAAAGTAAACAAAAAATTAAAAAGAATTTATATATATATATATATATATATATATATATATAAAATAAAAATACAAATAAAAATAAATATAAATAAATAAATAAAAAAAGGAGCCTCCTTCATTCTCATCCTCATCCTCACCTCTAAAGGGGAGGAAAAAAGAAGGAGGAAAATGTTCGCCCGAGCAAACGTCCTTAAAAACAATCGTGGTTACCACTACCTTGAAACTCTATCGTGCTTAAGCTTATTCATTCAATGTATTTATGTGTGTATATATATACATGTATATACGTATGTCTACAACACATTATCGAGCATTGGTTGATGAAAGATTGATAAAAAATTGCGTGGAAGCTACGTAGAGAACACATAGTACTGAAAGTAGCTAAGCTAACGCGAAATGTCAAGCGGCGATAAACGACACAACAGACGAAAGGGAATAAAAAGGTCGATCGCGGACTTAATAACAACTCTCTCTTTCTCTTTCTCTTTCTCTTTATCTCTCTCTTTCTCCCTTCTTTTTCTATTTATTTATTTATTTATTTATTTATTTATTTATATACACCAGACTGACATGTCTATATAAATATCTAGATATATTTATTTATCTCTTTTTCGAAATCTCTTCCACTGAGAGAGGATATAAAAAATCTTTTACCGATAAATGAAAAATTTTATAGACAAAAGATATATCGAAATATATATATATATATATATATACACAAATACACTGACTCATATACATACGTACCGTGTCTATTCGTCGCAACAAAACCTTGAACAAACGACACGAATGGAATGACAACAATTTCATTCGACTTCTCGATACGATAGAAATTCCCGATCGTGACGTAATACTTTATATTTCTCGTCTTACGATGTCACATGTACCATTCGTTGTGTTACATGTTAACAAGGTCGTTCACATTTTGGCACGAAGATATTTTATGTATATACATATATATATATATATATATATATATATATATATATATATGTATGTATGTAGATGTAACTTATATGTAACTAACTTACGTGATTCTTAACACGTAGAGAACATACGGCTCTCTCGAAATCGATTAGAATAGATTTCGTCGATGGAAAGTCGAAAAAGTTTCTTGAAAGATTTTTAATTTTTTAAGAGAAAAAAAATAAAAACACGATGAAACAGAAGAAAAAGAAAGAAAAAAAAAGGATATCGATCACGACCAAAGCATTAATAATGATAATAATAATAATAATAATAATAATAATAATAATAATAATAATAATAATAATAATAATAATAATGATAATAACGTTCTAACGTTAACATATAGATTTATCGAATAGAAATAGAATATACGACAAAGGATCGATCTGCCATTGGTAAGTTTTAATATAAATAACAAATAGAAATACGAATGGAAAAAGGTAGGTAAAGGCCCTAAAGGAGAAAAGGGTTTTGACTCTTGACAGGCATACGAAAGGAAACGTCGACACGCGACCTTAGAAACTTGCACGTTACTATTAAAAACACACCGACTGATTTCCGTCATAGATTTTTAGTTGGCAATACTACCTCTCTTTTGTGATCTAACCCTTTGAAAACATTTCCGACTATAGGTACTTCGTTTTCGTTACCGATTTCAAAGATCCACCGATCGATCTATCTATTACAAATGTTCTTTCCTTTCGTTATCTCATTCTAATAAATTCCTTTCAATTCAAATTGATATGCTAGTTAGAAAATTCACTTATAAATTTAAATCTTGAACTTATAAAATATATTTTCCATTTTAAAATAGCTATTTAAAATTTATCGAACTTATGTAATGTTTATTTATATCGCTTTTAATATTACGATTTTTTTTTTCTTTTTTTTTTTTTTTTCTTTTTTTTTTTGTAATTTTAAGTCATCGATTTTTCATTTCTTTCTCTTTCTTTCTTTCATTCTCTCTTTCTTTTCCTTTTCATTTTTATTACAATGGTAAATTTTTATTTTCTATATTTTATTTTTTATACTTTCTATTTCCCATTTTCTATTTCATATTTTCATTTTATTACGATAGCAACCGATAAAGAGATGATTCTGTAGAACAAAAAAAAAGGAGAGTAACGTTTAGGAGAAAAAAAAAATAAAAAAAAGAAAAAAAAAAATGATTTCAAAATAATTTGCATAAACGAACGAACGAATTACGATTCGTTTTAGGTGAGTTTGATTGAATAGAATTAAATCAACATTATCATATTATTTATATAGATTACACATTACATATACGTAACAAAGAGAGAGAGAGAGAGAGAGAGAGAGAGAGAGAAAGAAAACGCAGGTTTTAACGAATACAACTGAACCCAACCCACTCGTTCGATCGTGTTAAAGTTCATGAAAGTTAGATCCGCGTTCGATCTCGATCTCGATCTTTAAAAAGCTTTATCATAGGTAAATAAGTTTCTTATCATAAACATGCCATCTAGTTACGTTTATTATCTCTATTCGATGTTAGAATATACCATGTTAGATACATATACGTAATACGAATGCGTTGAACGAAACGTGTCGAACAAAACGTAGGTAGATAGATAGGTAGGTAGGTAGGTAGATAAGTAGATAGTTAGGTAGGTAGGTAGATAAGTTGAACGCATCGACGAAACGCGAAAAGGGGGATAATAACTCGATATCGAGATACTTGCCGCAGGATGCGGGTGATCTCGTACGTACTGCGTGTCATAGTACTACGAAAATGGTACCAGCAACGTTCAACAAACCGAGAACGATAAAGTCAAGTTTCGAAAGTTCACACCATCAAAGTGAACCCTGATATAATTTATTTAGACTCGACCCAATGTTACGAAAATTTCATTAAACGTCTTTTATTATTCTCGGATAAAGTTTTACTTAGATTTACGCTTACATGGATACGTACTTAATTACATACGTATGTATTGTACGTACATATATACAAACAAAGAGACATAGATAGATAGATAGATAGACAGATAGATAGATAGATAGAAAGATAGATAGACAGAGAGACAGAAAGACAGAAGTCTCTACTTTCGACGAATGATTTATACGAACCAATCTTCTATAATTAACCATTTTCATTGTAATTATAACACCGGCAAAGCAGACGCACTTAGGTAATCCTAACATCGTGACCTATGATAGGCGAAAAATGAAAGAAATTTAGAGAGAGAGAGAGAGAGAGAGAGAGAGAGAGAGAGAGAGAGAGAGAGAGAAAGAAGTTTGGATCCCAGCCAGGCAAATTAATTTCGCGGAAGTCCGCAGTGGCCATCTTACCTTAACCAATTCCTGAATTGGCACAACTAGGTAAAACTCAGAGTGAATTTCCTTCGGTTAATAGAAACCCTTCCTTCCACTTCTCCCCTATCCCAAATATTTAACAGGCCTAGATGATCGACTATACTGATCTTAGATTTAACCAAGAGAAACGTTGGATCAACGTTTCTATCTCTATCTTTATCCCTGTCTATATATATATATATATATATATATATATATATATATATATATATATATATCTTTCTCTCTGTTTCCCTACTTTCGTCATTTAAATTTAATCTCTTAAAGATTGAGAAATGATCTCACAATTTTTTCTTTGCTCCACGTTCGATCGAGACAAAATGGCCGATAGACCGTTTAAGAGTTTCACGTTCTTCGAGGATTTTCTATTACGTGAAAACTTCGATCGATCGGTTTCTTGTTTTTGTTTTTATTGTTGTTTCCATAGGTTCGAGCACGATTTGTTTAAAGAAAAAAAATTTTAATGAATAAATCAAAAATCACAATGATTAATCATTGTTAAATAATAAATCTTATTGAAACAAAATCAACGGCGCTTTTTTATTACTTTATATCGTAATAATTAAATTCTTCGATCGTTTCGATCTATTTTTATCTATATTAGAATTTTTAGAAAGATATGCTAATGACAATGACGAATACTACGGCGGCCTGGTTGGTTACAATTCTTCCGGAATCCTAATCGATCACGACATTGTTCTAAATTCCAAGCACACTTCACCTCTATCGTGCGTCAGAGAATCGTTCGCGAGACTATTATATCATCAATCGATTTATAGGCGTATGTGCGAAGTGTACGAAGTGAAAAAAAGAAAAGAAAAGAAAAATGAAATGAATGAAACAGTAAATAAATAAATAAACAACAGATCTTCATTCAAAAGAAATACACACACACACACACATATATATATATATATATTTTTTTTTTTGAATAAAGATTTGTTATTTATTTATTTATTTAATTATTCATTCATTCATTTTATTTTTCATTCTTTTCTGATATTCAATTATCAATTTCGTCTTATCGTATTCAACAATACCGTTGGAACATTCTCTAATTCACTTTTCAAACGTGAACGTTCTCGAACGTTAAAGTCGAAAAGACAAAGTTCCACGATTCTCAAACATGATAGGAATGATTTAAAGCGAGCAACACCACACCAAGTCTAGTAGCCTCCTCGCTGAGGTCTCTAAATTTAATCGGCCACAAAGAGAAAGAGAGAAAGAGAGAGAAAGAGAGAGAAAGAACATCGAAATTCACTGACGTGGGCTCTTTGTCTCTCTCTCTCTCTCTCCCTCTTTCTCTCTCTCTCCCTCTCTCTCTCTCTCTCTTTCTCTCTCTCTCGTCATTCGATTTGGGTAAAGCAAGTTTGGCCGCTCTCGAATTCGGGAATATTTGCGTTTCTAGCGAATGAAGAGAAAGCGTGCGAGCGACCGCGTTGTGCCATTCGGTACTTCTCATCGTACGGTTCCGTGCTCCTTTCCTTCTCATTTCGAATGATTTATTAAAGTCAAACGATTTCACGATGTCACGATGTCACGATGACGTAGACGACAACGACGACAACGACAACGACAACGACAACGACAACGACAACGACGACGACGACGACGACGACGACGACGACGACAACGACGACGACAAATTCTCGTCTTTGAAGCACGCCTCTTTAGGCGTTCCCCCACCCCGCTTCACCTTACTTACCCCTATTACACCGATCTCACCCCTTCCCTACCTTTTATTAAATGTAAAAAGCCAAAGAAATAAATTTAGAAAGTTAAGAGTAAGAAGAAAAAACGTCGACAGTATGATTGAAAGAAATAAAGAAAGAAAAAGGGAGAACAAAAAAAGAAAAAAAAAAAAGAAAAAGAAAAAAAAAAGTAAACGTCAATGTTTTAAGCGACGCTTAGAATTTCGAGAGTTGAACAGTCTTGGTCTTCAAGCATTGAAATCGCCATTAGCGCTTGCTCATATACAAACATTTCACAAATATACACACACGTACACGTACACGTACACGTACACGTACAGATGATGTTTAGAGAAATGAAATTAATACATATTATTAAACTCGTTCGATCTTTATTTATCTATTCATTCATTCATTCATTCATTCATTCATTCATTCATTCATTCATTCATTATAACGAAAGAGAAACAAGATAATGATTTTTATATATCCGACGCACTTTTTAATAAAGGAAAATTTATTTCAACGTGTGATATAAAAGTCGAGCGGGGAAAAAAAGATCGAAGTACGAATCACTGTATATTAAAAAATTTTTATATTTCATTCATAAAAAAGAAAAAAAAAGAAAGAAAAAAAAAAAGAAATGATGAGATTACCTATATTTATCTTTTATACGAACGCATATATACATTAGAACATTCGTAAAATTTTAATAACCTATCTCAAAATTGATAAATTTTACGAACTTTCCCCGCCCCTCTCAGCGATACGTCTCTATTCTTTCTAATAACATTCTTATTCTTTCGAGGAACGAATGAGATCAAAGAGGAAGAAAAAATATATTATTATTATTATTATTATTATTATTATTATTATTATTATTATTATTATTATTATTATTATTATTTCGTGACGAAGGTAGAAAGCGCGACCGGTTTCTATTAAAATCAAAATCGCATCGTTGCGAAAGCGCTCAAGGACCACCATCGAATATATCCCAAGGAGTTCTTTACGCAACGACCATACGATATATATATATATATATATATATATATATATATATATATATATATATATATATGTATGTATGTATGTATGTATATATATATTCCTTTTTCTAACGTGCCCTATATCTTTCTCTATCTCTATTTCTATCTATCTCTATTTCTATTTATATCTTTCTCTCTCTTTCTCCTTCTTATTCTATCTGTCTATCTATCTATCTACATATACATATAATATACATATATACATACATACGTACATATATGTATGTACGCATTATATATTTATGTATATATATATGTGTGTGTTGTATGTCTCTCTCTCTCTCTCTCTCTCTCTCTCTCTCTCTCTCTCTCTCTCTCTCTCTTTTTCTCACACACACACGCGCATACATACTTTTTTTTTTCTTTTTTTCTTTTTTCTTTCTTTCTTCGTGGAATCGTAAATAAACGCGAGACCGAAGAAACGATCGATCGTCCGAATCGCCGTAAAGAATTTCGGGGTCGAGCAATCAAATGTCCCGTCGATTCTTCGACGATTCCGACTTGTCTTTGATCGTCACCAGAGAAACAACAGTCTCTCTCTCTCTCTCTCTCTCTCTCTCTCTCTTTCTCTACTTCTTTACTCTCTTTCCTTATTTTCTCCTTCTTTTTTTTCTTTTTTATTATTATTATTATTATTATTATTATTATTATTATTATTATTATTATTATATTATTGAGTGCGGTAAAAATGGCGATCCATCCATCCATCCCTTTCTCTCCCTCCCTCTTATCCTTTGCGCAAACAAGAAAAAGAAGAAGAAGTAGAAGAAGAAGAAAAAGAAGATCAAGCGTTCTCTTTAGTGTCGCGATCCACTCGTGCCAGCAATTCTTACGGTGGTGCGTCACCGTTCTCGAACATTTTTTTCTGTATTTTTCGAGATTAAAGGAAAAAGAAAGTAAGAAAGAAAGAAAGAAAGAAAGAAAGAAAAGAAAAGAAAGAATAAAACGAGGAAAAAAGAAAGAGGGGAAAGAAAAATAAATGGAGCAAGAATCGAAGAAGTTAAAGGAGAACGAAAAGAGGATGAGAAAAAAGAAGAAAAGGGAAGAAAAAGAAAAAGAATAGGGAAGAAGAGAAAAGAAAAGAAAGGAAATAAAGGAAAGAAAGAAAATAATAATAATAAGAAGAAGAAGAAGAAGAAGAAAGAAAACGATAGCACGAAGCAGGAGGGTAAAAAAAAAATATGGTCGTGAAGCAAGAAGATCGATGGACGTAAAAATGAAAGAAGAAGAGAAAAAGAAAAAGAAAAAGAGAGAGAGAGAGAGAGAGAGAGAGGGAGAGAGAGAAGAAAAAAGAACTTACTCCGTCCTTGTCCCACGTGTTATCATTTTAATACTCACTTCGATGACGTACCTACATGTGTGTTAAGTACCACGTCAGCGATAATATTTTAATGAAACGAATATTCTCTTACGCAATTTGAATGCTACTACGATCGTAATTAATTTCATTTTGCTTAAATTAACATGTTATTCCCATTTCTTATCAATAAGAAATATTAACGTAAACATTGCGTTCAAACATCCACATAATTAATATCTACATATATGTACGTATGCAAGTATAATACGTGTATATACGTATGTGTATATATGTAAGTATCGACGAATTGTGTTGACTGATATTAGTCATCTTATCAAACGTGAGGTTCGATAATTCTAAGGCGAAAAGCTTTTTTTTTGTTTATTCATTATAAAAGCTCATCTAGAATGTGAAGTCACTTTGAAAGTTACTTTGAAAGCTCCGTTTGTCGTTAATTAATTTAATAAGCAATTTTAACACGCATCGATTGTCATGGTATCCCCTTACCTACCCCTCCTGTCACCCTTCATTCCCCTCTACTCACCATTCTCTCGTTTGTTTTTAATTTATCTTCATTATAACGAAATTATAGATTCGATCGGTCGAATATTTCGTTAATTTATCGTAAAATCGATCTAAGCGATTTTCTACGATAAATATTTATGTAAGTAAGTAAGTAAGTAAGTAAGTAAGTAAGTATGTAAGTAAGTAAGTAAATAAATAAGTAAGTAAATAAGTATCTAATTAGATAAATACGTTGTATGTATGTACTTAAATAATATAGATTCGTTTTATGACGGCTCCCATCGTCGTCCTTATATTCTAACGTATGATAAAACTAAATGAAATAAAGCAAAACAAAAACAAAAAAAAATAAAAAAAAAAATAAATAAATAAATAAAGAAAGAAAGAAAAAAAGAAAAGAAACAAATAAATTCTGTTTGCTATAAAAAAAAAAAAGACTTTCCTCTACGTTTCATCTCGTCGGGATGATTAAATGACGATAAAAATATATACATATATATATGCGATGACTTTCACGCAATATATAATCTCTAACATCTCGTAAACGTTATATATGTATGTATCTATTTATATACGTATGTACCGGTTTTATAATCTAATCTTACAACCAACTAGACGCTTTCATATTTGAAAATTAATATAATAAACACGTATACAAATTGTCTCTCCTTATTTCCTTCCTTCTTTTATTCCTTCGTTCGTTCGATTAAAAAAAAAAAAAAAAAAAAAAAAAAAGAAATAAATAAATAAAAAAACAAACAAAATAAAAAATAAACAGACGTATAATACTCACGGTGATGTGTAGGATAATTGTTGTTGTTGTTGTTGTTGTTGTTGTTGTTGTTGTTGTTGTTGTTATTGCCGTTGTTGGTATCGGACAATAGTCGATAATCCATGACGAAGAAAGAAATAAATTCGCGTTATCCTTTTAACGAGAAACACAGGATATGACGATATATATATATATATATATATATATATATATATATATATATATATAATATATATATATATATCCTTTTTTCCTTTCTATTTCGTCGATAGAATTGATTTATCGTTACGTATAAAAAAAAACGTTTCGTCGTATGTGCATCGATCGCATCGCATACATAGACAATTTGAAAGGTTGATAGGGGGGGGGGGGGGGAAAGCACTAAGAAAAAAAAAGAAACCAAAAAAAAAAAAGAAACAGGCAAAAAAAGAAAGAATGAAAACTAATCACGCTAGTTTTACGGCGTAACGTAGTCAAATAAGACCTCTACTCGCATCCGTGTATCATCGAAGACTAAACTTTTATTTACATACTAAACGTTCAATACTATTATTAATTATTGTCTCATGTCCTTGTACGCGTCTATTATATCGCGATGGAACTCGTCGCGTTTGTCCGTGACTGTAAATAAAAAGGAAACGTAAATACATTTTGTGTTTTTTTACAACACACATTTATATATATATATATAATACACACCATTTATATATATATATATATACACACCAGTGCTTTTTATAGTGGATCTACATCGAACTCCGGTCCATATGCATATATTATATATTTTATTTCAATGATTTAGGTATCGATTGTGTCATAGACAATTTTTCAAAATGAACATTGCCTATTTTCGCGTTTACGCATATACGTCAAAACCAATCAAATGTTACGTCTATGAACTTTTATTACCTTTTTTTCTCTCCCCCTCTCTTTCTCTCTCTCTCTCTCTCACTCTCTCTCACTCTCTCTCTCTCTCTCTCTCTCTCTCTCTCTCTCTCTCTCTCTCTCTCTCTCTCTCTCTGTTCTCTTTCTCTTTTTTCTTTTCTTTTCTCCATTTACACGCACGCGTAATCTTCGGCTTACCATGAATCTTGATAACTTATCGCTCGGTTTACGATTCTTACGAATAGATTATACGATCGTATAGCTTTTATGTATGTGCCCGATGCTTGTATCGTATACTGTATATTTGTGTACTGTATGCGTGTACTGTGTGCGTAAATCGTGGAAACGGAAGCAATAACGTATAAATTACATCGAGTGGAAAAGAGACACATAAAAAGAGATAAGGAAGACGAATAGAGAAACGGAGAGAGAGAGAGAGAGAGAGATAGGGGGGGGGGGTACAGAGAGAGAGAGAGAATAAAAATAAAAAAAAGAAAAAATAAACAAATAAGAAGAAAAAGAAAGAGTAATAAAGGAGGATAAAAGAAGTAACAACACGTGCCACGATGCCAAGAGACAGAAATAAAAAAGATCAAGAGAAGAAGATCGCTTACTTCCGTAGGAAAGCCTCAGTTTCAGAATTATCCCTTTTTTCCCTTTCTTTATCCTTGTGTTAGCTAGCTGCTTTCGTACATGCATCACGTTTTTTTTTTTTTCTTTTTCTTCTTTTTATTGAGAAGGCAGCATTGCGGGAGGAGGAAGATCATTTCATGTCGAAAAAAAAAAAAAAAAAAGAAAAAAAATGAAAGCATTGCGGGAGGAGGAAGATCATTTCATGTCGAAAAAAAAAAAAAAGAAAAAAAAAGGAAGGGAAAAGAAAAAGGAAAAGTCTTTTCTCCCTTTGACGATAAGTGCGCGTTCGTCCAAAAAAAAAAAAAAAAAAAAAAAAAAAAACGAACCTATAAAAACACGCGCGTTTTACTCGTCCTTCACTTCAGAGGACTCAACTTAACGTATGCGTATCTCTGAACGATCTTTTTAATTTTATCCAATTAATAATAAGTTTGTTTAATTAATGTCATTATTTGTAAGAAGTACGAGTAAATATTATAATAAATAGGATGATAGATATGAATGTAACTTAGTAAAAATGAAAATTTTTAATCGTATCGCCGTTTAGATTAATTTAACATTGTGACAGTCATGAAATTGTATCTCGTGTCGCCTTGAAAGCTTAGAATATACGACGTATAAAAGAAGAAGAAGAAGAAGAAGAAGAAGAAGGGAAAAGATGAACGAACGATCATAAACATAAACAACAACAATAACAATAACAATAACAATAACAATAACAATAACAATAACAATGACAATGACAACGATAATAGTTGCGACAAATTCTTTTTTCGTTAGAATAATTTTTAGTCGTTTAGTTTTCTTAGAAAGAGAGAGAGAGAGAGAGAGAGAGAGAGAGAGAGAGAGAATAACGTTCGAGTGTCACGATTTAGAAAAAAAAGAAAAAAGAAGGAAGAAAAGAAAAGAAAAGAAAAGAAATAAGAAGTATATATCGATTATAATCGACGAAGCAACCCAACGATATTTCTTCAATTTACCATGATCGAATAGAGATGTACATATGCATTTACGATATACAATATGCTATTTAACACGTTCCGTGCCATGTGTACCACCGGTGGTACACGTTAAACGACCAAGTCACGTGTACCACTGGTTTGTACACGCAGTCATTTTTTTCTTTAGTCAAAATATCAAATGGCCTGAACGACAAGTCAGGCAAAAATGGCTCTGGCACGGAACGTGTTAAGAATATGATTTTTCCATATTTGGATTTGATATATTAATTGTTGGGACTTACTTTCTCTTTATCTTTTATTATTTTATTTAAAAGGAAAAAAAAAAAAAAATAATAAAAAGAAAAGAAAAGAAAAAAAAACTAACCTTTGTAATATAATAGATCGTAAAAATGATCGATCGAATAATCCTCATTTTGAAATAAACCATGATAAAAATTATTTGAACATACGACATAATTTCAATATGAACAATTACGTCTTCTACATATTCATGTATCTACATATGTATCTATATATGTATCTACATATGTATCTACGTAAGTATCTATACATGTATCTAACATATATATATATCTACGCATATGTATCCACACATGTATCTTTATATTTATGCATCTAAATATTTATCAATGCATGTATGTAAGAACGAAATCGTAAAAAAACATTCTAAATGTTCTCAAATAATCCTCCAAAAGATTTATTCGATATTATCTTGTCAAACATTTTTGAAGGCACATGATATCTTTATAGAATTGCACGGAATTTTGATTTTTTTATTTCTCATTTTTTTTTCTTCTTTTTTCTTTTTCTCTTTTTCTTTCTTTTCTTTTTTTTTGTTTTTTTTTTTTGTTTTTTTCTTTAACCATTGGTGGTTCATAGCATTGCCAAGCGAATGAAAAAACTTCAAATGAAATATTCCAAATAAAATATTAATTCTGTACGAGCTATGGATAACTTCGACGTTTCGAGATAGGGGTTTTTAAAAAAAAAAAAAATATATATATATATATATATATATATATATATATATATACACACATATATCCGAGCCATGCATCGGTGGGCAAAAAAAAAAACAAACAAAAAAAAAGAAAAAAAGAAAAAAAAAAGAAAAAGAAAGAAAGAAGCTATGCAAAGAGATTAAAAAATTCAGTTTTTCACTCAAACTAATTTCAGTAAAGAAAGAGTTGAACGTTTAGTAATAACGAAAAAGAAAGGTGACACACATTGTACGTAAACGCCCAACATGACTACTAAAAAGGGGGACATACCGAGGAACGAGTCAACGATCACGACGACGATGTTGAAGTTGACGAAGAAGAAGAAGAAGAAGAAGATGACGACGACGACGACGACGACGAAGAGGAAGAATAAGAATCAGAATAAGAAGAGAAGTAAGAAAGATCGTCGAATCGTCTTCGTGAAGCATCTAACATTTCTCGTGAGAACATCCAAGGGGCTCGTTGTCTCGACGACGAAACTTTTCCGATCACTTTAGACATATTTCACTAAAACTTTGCACTATCGACACATACACGCGTATAAACATAGGAAGGGGAGAACGGAGGGAAGGAGGGAGAGAGAGGGGGGGACGGGGGAGGGGGTGGGGGAGAATGCACACAGCGTACGGCGAGAAGTGCGCGCGCGCATACACAGAGAGAGAGAGAGAGACACACTAGTACACATACATACACTTGCAGGCACGCACACGCATACACATACATACGCACAAACAAATATCACACACTTTTCACCGCTCAAGTTTCGAAAAAAAAAAGAAAGAAAAAAAAAAAACTTTGAAATCGAACTACCCCACACGAAAGAAACACTCATCCACCATCACCCACGCGCCATTCCTGTTATTTTATTTTATTTTCTTTCTCTCTTTTCTTTTCTTTTCTTTTCTTTTCTTTTCTTTTCTTCCTTTTTATTCCTCTCCTTCTCTCTCTCTCTCTCTCTCTCTCTCTCTCTCTCTCTCTCTCTCTTGCTTTTTTCTTCTTTTTCTTTTTTTCCTTCTCCCTCAGGGAAAAAAAAAGAAACAAGCGAGTAAAAGGATAAGGCAATTGAACTTTCGCGCTCGATCACCACCCAGTGATGGTGGTGATAGAAGATCTAGTAATGGCGATGGTGTGGCAATGGTGTGGCGATGGTGGTACTCGTGATAGTCGGTTGGTTATGCCTGCGGACGATAGGTAAATACTTCGTGCAGGTGAAACGAGGAGGTATTACGCAGAACACGCAAGTCGTACAGTACAATAACAATAACAACAACAATAACAACACTACCACCAAAACAACGGCACTATATATGTAAGTAGGTTCACTAACACGTAAAACACGTGCGTATACGAGGGAAGAAATGGAAGGAAGAGTATAGGGGTGGGAGAAAAAAAGAAAAATAAAAAAAGAAAAAGAAAAAGAGGAAGAAGACACGTGTCTCAATGAAAAGAGAAACGTAAACTTTACATCTCTCTCACTCTCTCTCTCTCTTTTTCATTGATATCATTTATCACCGAACGCACTACTATAACTACTACTACGAAGACAACGACGACGACGACGATGACGACAACGACGACGTAAACGAATAAGAATAAGAAAGAGAATAATAAGAGGTATACGGGGAGCGGAAGTGAGAATGAGAAAAAGAACACAAAGTAGAGAGTCGTCGACGCGCGTAACGTGACGCTCGCGTGGCGTCTCGCATCATACTACGGAGAAGAAGGAGCGGTTCCCGCCTCGCTCACATACGACCTCATCTCGCTCACTTTCCAGCACACGAATAAAGCGAGAGAGAGAGAGAGAGAGAGAGAGAGAGAGAAACGTATTATACATATACACATGCATACATAGATATACATTATATACATGTGTTTAAGTGTACACAATACACAGAGAGACCACAAAGGAGACAGGGGAATGGGCGCAGGGTACACACGTATAAACATAGAGAAATACACATATATACTCTCGTTTGCACGCGTCTACACACACATACACATATACACACACATGTGTATTAAATATATATATATATATATATACGTAGAAAATGAACCAGACGAGCGCGCTCGCGTACTCGCAAATACGCTGGCGTGCACATTATAGCGCGTAAAAGCGCTCTCTCGCCCCACCCTCTTGGAATTCTCGACGGCGAGGCATCCGTGGCGCGTCTCGCGACCGACTCTCTCTCTCTCTCTCTATCTTTCTTTCCTTCTGTCTCCCTTTAACCGCCTCCCTACCCTCTTTCTTCCCTTCCCAACCGTTCCCTTTCCTTTCCTTCCTTTCCTTTCCTTTCCTTTCGTTGCCGCTTCGATCCCTTCGAGGCCACGAGGACGACGTTCGATCCCTTTCGTTTCCATATAACAGAGGAAACCGCTCGTTTCTCTTCACCTTTCTCAACTCTCTTAGATGGCAAAGAAAATAATATGTAGAATGCGTCATAAGATCACGTCCAGGATCGGATCGGATCGGATCGGATCGAATCGGATTGAATAGAATAGAATAGAATAGAATAGAATAGAATCGAATCGGATATAATAATGATCGGAGTATAATAATTCTCAATGCCATTCTTTCCTTCGATCGTTGTTGTCATTATTGTTGTTGTTGTTGCTGTTGCTGTTGCGGTTGTTGTTGCTGTTGTTGTTGCTGTTGCTGTTGTTGTTGTTGTTGTTGTTGTTGTTGTGTTGTTGTTGTTGTTGTGTTGTTGTTGTTGTTGTTGTTGTTGTTTTCTTGTCATATTTTTCTCTTTTTATCTGTCCCTTTTTTAGTTCCTTTTTTTTCTTTTTTTTTTCCTTTCTTTTTTTTTCTTAAATTTTTTTTTTTGATAATCAAAACAAAAAAAAACGTCGATCACTGGAAATACGGTTGCTTGAACTTATCGAAAGAATTTTTTTTTTTTTTTCTTTTTTTTTCCCCAGTAAAAACTGATATTATCTAAGTTTAAGATTGAGAGGGGTGTGGGGTCCACAAATAAAAAAAATATCTCGTCAGAAAGAATCCGTTCGCAGAACACAGCGCATCCACTTACGTTATCTTTCTTTTCTTTTTCTTCCTTTTCTTCTTTTTTTTAGATTTTTTTTTTCTTCTACTTCTTCTTTTTTTCTTTTTGATATGAAGTTTTTCATAAAAATAATAAATCACATGTTTCAAATATTTTCTAAAGCATTTCTCAGAGAAACTTTTCCTTGGGCAATCATTCCAACCAGTGCAATAATTCCGTTGTCCAACCGGTCTCTTCCTCCTCTCAACTTAACCAACATTCTTTCTTTTAACGAACTAAATTCCCAAGGACATAAATATAATGAGATACAGAAATAATGATGATGATGATGATGATAATTTACGATGATCACGACGCGATGGTAGTGGCGGAACGCATGATACGTATACATATTCGTACGAGAAAAAAAAGAAACAAATCTTGATTGCATAAATGCATAAAGAGAGAGAGAGAGAGAGAGAAAGAGAGAAAGTGAGAGAGAGAGAGAGAGAGAGATATGATAAGAAACTAAATAAGCGTTGTTTCCTCCTCGTATCGTCGAAAGTAACGAAACGAAATTCGAGCCATTACATAGAAGGTAGGGAGGAGCGCGGCGAACGTTGACGTCGAGAAGCCGAAGGAAGGAGAAACGAAGAAACTTTGGAGGATCGGCCGATCGACAACATCGTGCGGTAGGTCCTGCGTGTCCATTACCCTTCGCAACCCTACACGAGAAAAAGAGAAAGAGAGAAAGAGAAATAGAAAGAGAGAGAGAAAGAAGAGAAGAGAAAGCATCAGTTACTATATATCTATCTTTGTTGCAAAAGCTTTGCGAGGATCGACCAATCGGCTTTCGTGTCTACTTCGACGAATTTCCAATGTTGAGAATGAAAAAGAAAGAGAAAGAAAAAAAAGTGAAAAAGTAAGAGAGAGAAAGAGAAAAGAGAGAGAGTGAGAAGGAGAGAGAGAGAGAGAGAGAGAGACAGAGAAAAGGATGAAAGCTTTCGTCGAGAAGACAGGTGGCTCGTACATCGTTCTCAGTTGCGCAAGCGCAATCCGTGTACTTTCACGTAACCTGAAAAGGGCGCGAGTACGCGCGTACTCGAAAGGGAAAGAGACAGAGAGAGAGAGAGAGAGAGAGAGAGAGAGAGAGAGAGAGAGAGGGAAAGAGAGAGAGAAAGAGAGAGATCCGTCCTTTCCTCCCTTTCACTATTTCTCTCGTAAGCGTATGCGTACTCGAAGAGAAAGAGATAGACAGATGGACAGATGGATACATAAATAGAGAGAAAGAGAGAGAGAGAGAGAGACAGAGAGAGAGAGAGAGAGAGAGAGAGAGAGAGAGAGAGAGAGAGAGAGAGAGATAGAGGGCTTTCACGTTGATGCTCGCTTCGTGAACGATGACGTAACATGACGTCACATTAGACGCCAGTTTTCCGGGGGCCAGGCGGCAATCGATCGATCCTCAAACCACTAGAGTGCTCGCGACATGGAGAAGAGGAGTAGTAGGAAGAAAAGTGGGAGAAAGTGGAAGAGGAAGAAGAGAAGGAGAAGGAGAAGGAGGAGGAAGGAGGAAGAAAAAAGAGGAGAAAGAAAAGAAGCGAAGCAGCAACCCCAGCAGCAGCAGCAGCAGCAACAGCAATAGCAAGCAACAGCAGACTTTGCATCGTAACTTCGTGCGATTCCGTACATTGCTAGCTCAAATTTCTTTCACTGAGGAGGGGGGTTCGTCGCCTCTTGGTCGATGCACTTCTTCTATATAGGACATGTTCTCGCTTTACGAACCCCTTCTACTTCTCCCCTTTGAAACGAGAAAACGTACGCGTAGATAGATACATATACGTTATATATAAATAAACTTTACATATGTATATATACACATACAAAATTTGTAAACAAACATGTACGTACGTACGTACGTATGTATGTATATACATATGTAATTTCCATGTAAGAGTATCGTTATTTATATGGTTTTGAATTACGTTTAATATGGAAACTAAATTCGTATGTTAGAAACGGCGGGAAATAATTCCAAGTGGCCGACATGTTCAACAACCACTATCAAAAGAAATAGAAAGAGATACAGAAAGAGAGAGAGAGAGAGAGAGAGAGAGAGATCGGACTCAAAATAATATCTCTCCATGGTCCATTAAAACGTGTACTGTTCTCACGACATGTTTGGCAGTTACGGTTTGGAGGGAAAGGGAAGATATGGGGATGGTGACCAACCTCTGACTAAGAGATAAGAGAGAGAGAGAGAGAGAGAGAGAGAGAGAGAGAGAGAGAGAAGAAAGAGGACGCGAAAGCGTAGGACGAAGCGCGTCGTAGACTTTGGTACACACATTGTCTCGTGGAGCAAAGCTCCTGCAACTTGGTTGAGAAGGCTAAAATTACATCGGCGGTCGCTCTTCTGCATCGTCAGTGCGCTTGTTGCCGGCTGAACGAACGAACGAACGAACGAATGAACGGATATATATGCCGAGAACTAAATAAGAACAAGAGAATGAGAATGAGAGAGAGAAAGAGAGTGAGAGAGAGAGAGAGAGAGAGAGAGAGA
This sequence comes from Vespa crabro, assembly GCF_910589235.1. NCBI lineage: Eukaryota > Metazoa > Arthropoda > Insecta > Hymenoptera > Vespidae > Vespa > Vespa crabro. The sequence goes on along the minus strand of NC_060978.1, from coordinate 1,196,006 downwards.
TGCGAATGGAGAGAAGGAAAAAGGAAATAGAGAATGGAGCGCGTAAGGGAAAGGAAACGAGAAAGAAAGACGAATCGAGACAAGGAAGAGAGAAAGAGAGAGAGAGAGAAAGAGGGAGAGAGAGAAAGAGGGAGAGGGATAGAGAGAATGGAATCGGTTCGATAAACGCGCGATGGTCATTCCAGGAAGGAGCGACCAAGAGAAAGAGAGAGAGAGAAAGAGAGAGAGAGAGAAAAAGAGAGGGAGAGGGAGAATGAGAACTTATAACGAAAGGAGCGCGAGGGCGACGGAGAGACAACAAACCCACGCCTGCGCCACGTGGGAGTCGCGTAGTAGTAGCTCGATAACCGTCGGGAACGAAGTAAAGAGAAAGACAGAGAAACACAGAGAGATGAGACAGAGAAAGAGCGAGCGAGCGAGAGTGAGTGAGAGAGAGTGAGAGAGAGAGAGAGAGAGAGGGAGGGAGGGAGGGAGATAAAAAGAAGAGAGAAACACTGCACCGTCACGAAACGCGTGTGCGAATTAAGAATGAAGGGGAAGAGAGAGAAAGAGAGGTGAGTTGAAGGGAAAGAAGAGGAGAGGGGAGAAGAGGTATATAATCGACGAGTAGTAGAGGCGTACTAGAGAGATAGAAAGAGAAAGAGAGTCGTGCCTACCGATCGATAGTCTCGCCCGCTCGTTTCTCCTCCTCCGCCACCGCCGCCGACACCACCACCACCACCACTACCACCGCCATCCCCCTTTTCTCCTTCCACTCGACTCCCGACCCTTTCGTTCCTCCCACCCCTCTATCACCCACTACCCCTCCCCCCAACACCCCACTACCAGAATGAGGACTCCTACTACTACGTCTTTTTACTCCTACGTACGAACGTATACACAAGAGAGGGTGGTGCTTCCTCCGCTCGGTGCTTCGAAGATGAAAGAGAGAGGAGGACGAGGAGGAGGAGGAAGAGGAGGCGGGAGAGAGAGACGGAGTAATAACAATGCAACGTGTTCGAAACGTCCGCGTCCGTACGTCTGACCGAGTCTGACTGTCACTACTACTACTACTACTACTACTACTACTACTACTACTACTACTACTACTACTACTATTTACTACTACTACTACTACTACTACTACTACTACTATTATTTACTACTATTACTATTACTACTACTACTACTACTACTATTACTATTGTTACTACTACTACTATTATTACTGCTACTGCTACAATTGAGAGCGCTACCACCCATTTACCCCACTACTATCCTACACCACACAGCAATATAGTATAGGGGGATCGTGGGGGGTAGAGGAGAGAGAGAGAAAGAGAAAGAGAGGCTATTATTACACCGACACATAGCCTTCCTGCTGCTAACGCTTCCTCCGATCGACTCCTTCCTTCCACCTCTCATCCTTCTCTTCTTACCG
>NC_060978.1:1187086-1189586 GCF_910589235.1 Vespa crabro | reverse complement strand
AGAGAGAGAGAGAAAGAGAAAGAGAGAGAGCAGAAAAAGAAGTCAAGAAAAGAAAAGAAAAGAAAGAAAAAAAGAAAGAAAGAGAGAGAGAAAGAAAGAAAAATGTAGCAAGTCACGTGAAATCGAAAATAGATAAACGCGTCTGACGAAAATTGAAGATGTACCGTGAACATTAATTTTTCAAAAGCAGCTGTTTGATCCGGGAACATCAAAGAAGAGGAGAGAGAGAGAATCTCTCATTTGATCGATCGAACCTAATGGAAGGTAATTAGCGAGCGATAGAGGGTTGACGGTGGCGTGGGTGACTAATTCATTTCTCTTTCGACGTAGGCTTCTCGTTAAACTATATACCCCCTCCTCCTATCCTCTCTTACACACACACACACACACACACACACACACACACATATATATATATGAAAAGCATATGGAAAAAATAGATGTATATATGTGCATGTACACGTGTGTGATAGATCGTTCGTCAGATTTTTCTTCCTATATAAATATATATATATATATATATATATATATATATATATATATATATCTGACAAACGATCTATCATACTTCCTAACACTAATGGGATATAACGTTATCTCGTATTAGAATATTTGAAAAAATTCATGTATATATATATATATATATATATATATATATATATATATATATTCCCGACATTAATAAAGCCAACGCACTTTGTAGACACAGTCGTCGTCCTCATCGTCTTCGTCGTCTACATCGTCGTCATCGTCGTTGCACGTGTTCTCTCCTTTGCTCCGATAACAAAAGCGAGAATCAAATTACGCCTCGTACGATCCACATTGAATTCTCCGATGACTACGACGACAACGATAACGACAACGACGACGACGACGACGACGACGACGACTTCGTGTTGATATGAATGTTCATGTTAAATTTAGTAGTGAAGAGAACACAACGATCTTGTTGTTTGTTTATCTATCTCTACTACCTCCCTCAACCCACCCACCCACTCGCAGTCACCACTTCACTCCACCCCACCATCCCTATCCTCTCTTCTTCTTCTTCTTCTTCTTCTTCTTTTCCTCGATCATGAGCGCTCATCTAATAATAAATATTTCTTTTACTGCTCTCGAATCGATAAACAAAGAAAAAAAAAAAAACAAAAAAAAAAACAAAAAAAAAATGAAAAAGAAAAAAAAAGGAAAAAAGAAAGAAGAAAAGAAAAATGAAAAACAAAAAAAAAAAAGAAAGAAAGAAAGATTAATAATGATAACGTCGAATTATAAAAAAAATTCGAAAGAAGGAAGTATTACTCGTTGATTATCGTGTCCATGTCGTGTCCATGCCGTGTCTATGCCGTGTCCGTGTCGTGCCGTATCTTGCGATTCGAAAGCGGATAAAAACGATTAAATGTTCCATACATTATCGCGTTTATAGGGTTCGGTTACTCGTCTAGACGATGACGATGACGACGACGATGATGATGAGGATGATGATGATGACGACGACGACGACGACGTGAACGATGACATTATTTAGACCGTGTTATATATTGTACTACGAATACGTCGAAAAAGAGTTAATGTGAGAAAGTCATTATCGATACTAGACTTACGTTATCTTTATTTTCCCTTCTTGATATTGCGACAGGTGTTCGTTGCGGTAATATAAAACGATACATAAATATGCACGCTTTCCGTTCGGCATATGAAAGATTGCCATCCGCGTTCGCATGCACAACGTAATTCATAGCGATGATTATGTATATATATATATGACTGTGTATATGTGCATATGTATGTTTTGTGTGACGCAATAGAACGTAAACCCTGCAACTCGTCTAGAAACGTAAACTCGAATCGAAGTAAATAAATATTGTAAGACATTTCTTCTTTTAATTTCATTCATTAAACGACTGAATCATTGTACGATTGTTTCTTTTTTTTTTTTTTCATCGCTTATCATCTTCTTCCTTTTTTCTTTTTTTTTCTTTTAATTTTATGTTTTTTTTTCTTTCTCTCTCTCTCTTTTTTTTATTTAATTTTTTCCTGTTCCACCTCACCCCTCCTCCTCCTTCTCTCTCTCTCTCTCTCTCTCTCTCTCTCTCTCTCTCTCTCTCTCTCTCTCTCTCTAATTAGCTATCTCATTCGAGAACGTTTTCCTTATTTAAATGACTATCAATCCGTTTTAATTATATGAGTAACGGACATTTCAATCCTCTATAATTCTATCTAGAAAATAGTCAATAAAGATATTTATCAGTTTATTACGGGAATTAAAAATAGAAAAGAGAGAGAGAGAGAGAGAGAGAGAGAAAATATATATATATTATTCCTATTTTTAAATTATATATATATGTATATATATTCTGAAGTTACAAAAAAATAATATATAATATATATAATATATAAAATATATAAAATATATAAAATATATAAAATATATAAAATATATAAAATATATAAAATATATAATATCTGGCAATAATCATCATACAGTTCAGAAGTAAGATGA